>NC_057812.1:579202354-579241442 GCF_018294505.1 Triticum aestivum
ATTGGGCCTTATGGGCCTTAGTGGGAGAAGAGGAGGGGCGGCCAGGGCAGCCGCACGCCCCCTCCCCCTCTAGTCCGAATTGGACAAGGAGGGGGCCCCTTTTTCCTTCTCCTCCTCTCTCCCTTCCTTCCCTCTCCTACTCCAAAAAGGAAAAGGAAGAGTCCTACTCCCGGTGGGAGTAGGACTCCCCCCTTGGCGCGCCCGCCTCCCCCCTGTTCCTTTATATACGGGGGCAGGGGGGCACCCTAGAACACACAATTTGATCTGTTGATCTATTCCAGCCGTGTGCGGTGCCCCCCTCCACCATATTCCATCTCGGTCATATCATAGTGGTGCTTAGGTGAAGCCCTGCGTCGGTAGCAACATCATCACCGTCATCACGCCGTCGTGCTGACGAAACTCTCCCGTGAAGCTCTGCTGGATCGGAGTTCGCGGGATGTCATCGAGCTGAACGTATGCTGAACTCGGAGGTGCCGTACGTTCGGTACTTGGATCGGTCAGATCGTGAAGATGTACGACTACATCAACCGCGTTGTGCTAACGCTTCCGCTTTCGGTCTACGAGGGTACATGGACAACCCTCTCCCCTATCGTTGCTATGCATCACCATCATCTTGCGTGTGCGTAGGAATTTTTTTGAAATTACTACGTTACCCAACAGTGGCATCCGAGCCTAGTTTTATGCGTAGATGTTATATGCACGAGTAGAACACAAGTGAGTTGTGGGCGATACAAGTCATACTGCTTACCAGCATGTCATACTTTGGTTCGGCGGTATTGTTGGATGAAGCGGCCCGGACCGACATTACGCGTACGCTTACGCGAGACTGGTTCTACCTGAAGGAAATATGCCCTAGAGGCAATAATAAAGTTATTATTTATTTACTTATTTCATGATAAATGTTTATTATTCATGCTATAATTGTATTAACCGGAAACATAATACATGTGTGAATACATAGACAAACAGAGTGTCACTAGTATGCCTCTACTTGACTAGCTCGTTAATCAAAGATGGTTATGTTTCCTAACCATGGACAAAGAGTTGTTATTTGATTAACGGGATCACATCATTAGGTGAATGATCTGATTGACATGACCCATTCCATTAGCTTAGCACCCAATCGTTTAGTATGTTGCTATTGCTTTCTTCATGACTTATACATGTTCCTATGACTATGAGATTATGCAACTCCCGTTTGCCGGAGGAACACTTTTTGTGCTACCAAACGTCACAACGTAACTGGGTGATTATAAAGGTGCTCTACAGGTGTCTCCAAAGGCGATCGCGTAGACTAGGCCGCCCGTTTTCTTCTTTTCATGTCGCTGCTGGTCATGTTATGAAAACAATCTGTTAGAGCCGTGACAAGCTATCTTGTAATATGACTCTATTTTGGGTAGTGATTGCAATGTTATCTCCTTTACTTGATTCCTTCCTTTGTATGTTTTTGCCCTACGCTTTTAGGGAACTTGCCGGCGCAGGCACCTTAGCCGCGAGCGCTGAGTGCGGGACGTCAGCAGCCTGCTGGCGGTGCCGCTACCGGCAAGAAACCTTGTCGCAACTAGTCGCAGCTCACTTAAGTTGTTGAGTGGACTCGAAACAAAATAAGGGCGCAACTAGCTACGAGTTGGTTCCTCCGCGCACAGGTTTTCCATACAAAGTACGGTCATTCAAGGAAGATAACTTAAATTTTTTAAAAAAATCTGATTGCTCAAACTTTGGCAACTTATCTTTTCTGTTGTTTGCTTCCCGGTAAGGCGAAACTTTCTTGGACGACGCCTGGTCCATACCATTATCTTCTCCTCCCCCCCGGCAAACTTGTGCGCGAGGGAACCTTCCTTTCCTTCAGAAAAAAGAAAGAAGACAAAATAAAGATATGGAGCCTTATGGCTCATTGTTGCTTACCGGGGGTAGGTGCTGCACAAAGCGTCAGATAACACATGCAAAAAATAGAAAGCATGAAATCGACAAGATGTGTGGAGCACATGAGCTTTACTTATGCACGGGGTCTGCGCCCGGCTTTGTACAAAGGATTACATGCAACAGCGGCAAGTCTTGTACAAAAGGTGGTTGCCGGAACAGGTTCCGGCAACCGCGCCTTACGGGTAAAACTTACGAAGATGCTCAATGTTCCAGGAGTTGCTCACCGGAATGCCATCTTCGGTCTCAAGGCGGACAGCGCCAGGCCTAGTGACTCGTTTCACCCGGTAAGGGCCTTCCCACTTCGGCGTCAACTTGTTGGAATTCTTGGCGGACTGAACGCGCTGAAGAACAAGGTCGCCTTCCTCAAGACTTCTGGCGTTAACTTTGCGGCTATAGTAGCGGCGCAAAGCTTGCTGGTAGCGAGCATCTCGTACAGCAGCCTGAAGACGGTCCTCCTCAAGGAGCAGCGCGTTATCTTGCCGCAGCTGCTCTTGCTCAAGCTCATCATAAGCGAGCACTCGAGGTGACCCGTATACGAGTTCCGTGGGGAGAACTGCCTCTGCTCCATAGACTAGAGCAAAAGGTGTCTGGCCAGTAGCTCGATTTGGCGTCGTCCTGATCGACCAAAGAACCACTGGCAACTCCTCAATCCAGTTTCTTCCCCACTTGTGCAGCCTGTCGAAAGTTCTGGTCTTGAGCCCATGCAGCACTTCAGCATTTGCCCTCTCCGCTTGACCGTTGCTTCTCGGGTGAGCAACAGAAGCGAAGCAGACCTTGGCGCCAAGATCTTGGACGTACTGCATGAAGGTGCGACTCGTGAATTGCGTACCGTTGTCGGTGATGACCCTGCTAGGGATGCCGAAGCGGCAAACAATCGACCTGAAGAACTTGACTGCTGACTGTGCTGTCACCTTCCTCACTGGTTCCACTTCCGGCCACTTTGTGAACTTGTCGATTGCAACGTACAAGTACTCAAAGCCCCCGACTGCTCTGGGAAAGGGGCCGAGGATGTCGAGCCCCCAGACCGAAAATGGCCAGGATAAAGGGATCGTCTGGAGAGCTTGAGCTGGCTGGTGTATCTGCTTGGAATGGAACTGGCACGCTTCACACTTGGTTACTTGTGCAGTTGCATCCTGGAGGGCTGTCGGCCAAAAGAAACCTTGCCGGAATGCTTTGCCGGCAAGTGCTCTTGCGCCAATGTGGTGGCCACATATGCCTCCATGTATCTCTGCCAACAGCTTTTGTCCGTCTTCCCGGTGAATACACTTCAATTTCACACCGTTGAGTCTTCTTCTGTACAGTGTGTTGTCGACAAACTGGTACATACTTGACTGCCGGGCTACTCTATCCGCTTCTTCTTGCTCTTCGAGAAGTTCTCCTGTCTGAAGGAAACGGACAATCGGCTGTGCCCATGTTGGAGCTTGCGGCTCGACAACAAGGACTAAAGGCATATCTGCTGCTGTAGGAACATCCGCTTCTACGGCGAGAACCTGTGGCTCTGCCGGAGCTTGACGTTCCCTAGCAAGCTTGCCGGAGCAAAACTTGTCGGGAGCTTCTGCTTCAATGGAACAAACCCTAAGGCTTGCCGGAGCAGAGTGCTCCTCAGCACTGGGCACATCTGCTGCTGCGGGAACATCCGCTTCTTCGGCGAGAACCTGCGGCTCTGCCGGAGCTTGACGTTCCCCGGCAAGCTTGCCGGAGCAAAGCTTGTCGGGAGCTTCTGCTTCAACGGAACAAACCCTAAGGCTTGCCGGAGCAGACTGCTCCTCAGCACTCTTGGTGTTGATCTTGGGGACCTTCTTGGCGGCGGCTTCGGGAAGCTCTGCCGGAAAATAGTCACCAGAAATCAACTTCCTCTTCTTGCTCTGTCCAGTTGATGGCGTTACAGACAGTCGAGTCAGCTTGAGCACAAAGGTCCCTGGTTCCACAGGTAACTTAAGTGCGGCGCACTTCGACAGGCCATCGGCAATGTCATTCTGAGCCCTTGGAATATGCTTCATCTACAGGCCGTCAAACTGCTCTTCTAGCTTTCTCACTTCGTCGACGTAGGCTTCCATCAACGGACTCTGATAGCTCTTGTTCACTTGGCGGACGACAAGCTGCGAGTCACCCCTGACAATGAGCTTCTTGATCCCAAGGTCTGCCGCGATCCTGAGACCGGCAAGCAAGCCTTCATACTCTGCAGTATTGTTTGTTGCTTGCTCCTTGGGAAAGTGCATCTGGACTACGTACTTGAGGTGCTCTCCGGTGGGTGCGACAAGCAGCACGCCAGCACCGGCACCTTGCAGCGAGAAGGCACCATCAAAGTACATCAGCCACTCTTTGCTTGCTTCCTTGACGGGGATGCTCGTTTCTGGAATTTCTTCATCTGGTGTTGGCGTCCATTTTGCTATGAATTCTGCCAATGCTCTGCTTTGGATAGTTGAAGTACTCTCAAACTTGAGGCCAAAGCTTGACAGTTCCAGTGCCCACTCAACAATCCTGCCTGTCGCTTCTGGATTCTGCAGTATCCTCTTCAGCGGAAAGCGAGTGACACCTGTGATCTCATGTGCTTGGAAGTAATGGCGCAGCTTTCTCGAGGCCATGAGAAGGCCGAAAAGCAATTTCTGCACACCAGAGTACCTTGACCTAGCCCCCTGCAGAAGGGAACTGACAAAGTAAACTGGGCGCTGCACCATTTTCTTCTGCATCTCCTCGCGCGTCTGCGCAGATCCATCCTTGTCGGGACCAGAGCTTGTCGGGGAAGCCCCCTGCTTGTCGCTGGATGCGCTTGCCGTGGTTGCTGGCTCATCATCTGCCTCCCTCTCCGCAACTAATGCAGCACTAACCACTTGATTGGTTGCCGCTATATACAGCAGCAACTTCTCTTGTGGCTTAGGTGCGACAAGTGTTGGAGTGGAGGACAGGTATCTCTTCAAGTCCTGTAGCGCAGTCTCCGCTTCCGGAGTCCATCTCATTGGACCTGCCTTTTTCAATATTTTGAAAAACGGCAGGGCGCGCTTAACAGACCTAGAGATAAACCTGCTGAGAGTAGCCACGCAACCGGCAAGTCTTCGTACATCCTTGACGCGCTTTGGTGCTTCAATTTGCTCAATGGCCTTGATCTTGTCGGGATTGGCTTCAATTCCCCACTGAGACACGAAGAACCAGAGAAGCTTGCCGGAGGGGACTCCGAACACACACTTCTCGGGATTGAGCTTGAGGTTGATCTTGCGCAGATTTGCAAAGATCTCGTCTAAATCTTGAATTAGAGTTGCCTTGTCTTTGCTCTTGACCACTATGTCATCCATGTAGGCTTCCACATTTCTGTGTATTTGTGGCTCAAGAGCAACATGGACTACCCTTGCAAATGTTGAACCAGCATTCTTTAAACCGAAAGGCATCCGTATGAAACAGTGCGTGCCCCATGGAGTGATGAATGCAGTCTTCTCCTCATCTTCTTCTGCCATGAAGATATGATGGTATCCTGAGTATGCGTCAAGAAATGAAAGCAAGTCACATCCAGCCGTGGAGTCAACAATCTGGTCAATGCGCGGCAAGGGAAATGGGTCTTTGGGACAAGCTTTATTAACATCGGTAAAGTCGATACAAAGCCTCCATTTCCCGTTTGCCTTGCGCACGACTACAAGATTGGCCAACCACGTAGGATGGAGCACTCCTCTGACAAGGCCTGCTGCTTCCAACTTCTTGATCTCTTCTGCGATGAATTCTTGGCGCTCCACTGCTTGCTTCCTGACCTTCTGCTTGACGGGCCGCGCATGAGGACAGACGGCAAGATGGTGCTCAATTACTTTCCTGGGAACACTGGGGATGTCAGACGGTTGCCACATAAACACGTCGACGTTCGCCCGCAGGAAAGCAATGAGCGCGCTTTCCTATTTAGGGTCGAGAGTGGCACTGATGGTGAAGGTACCACCAGTGCCGTCCTCTTTGGCGGACACCTTCTTGGTCTCTGGCGGTGCTGCCATTGTCTTCTTACACTTGCCGGTGGAGCTCGATGGTGCGTCCTCGACGGCAGCGCAGCACTCCGAAGAGGTGCGCTTGCCGGAGTGGGCATCAGAACTCTTGCCGGACTTGGTCTTCTTCTTCCCCCCGGGAGCTTCAACGGCAGGTGTCATGCGATCTGTTGCGGCTGCTAATTCCCGGTAGATCTTGTCGGCGCAGATAAGAGCATCTTTCTTATCGCCAGGACAGAGATGACACTTATCGGTCCTGACATCTTCAGCATGTTGTATGCGTAGTGAGAGGCTGCCATGAACTTGGCGAGTGCTGGACGGCCGAGTATCCCATTGTAAGGCAATGGAAAATCGGCAACGTCAAAAGTGACCCTCTCAGTCCTGAAGTTCAACTCGCTGCCAAATGTTACCGGCAACGTGACCTTCCCCTTCGGCTTGCTCCTTCCTGGGTTGATTCCTTGGAATGTGCCGGTCTCTTTGAGCTCGCTGTCAGGGATCTGGAGTTTCTGGAGTACAGCGGAGGAGATCAGATTCAAGCCGGCCCCGCCGTCAACTAGCATCTTAGTGACCTTGAGGTTGCTGATAGTTGGTGAAACCAACATCGGCAAGCACCCGACCGCAGTTGTGCGATCAGGGTGATCCTCAATATCAAAGATGATAGGCGTGCTGGACCATTTCAGAAGCTTGCGTGACTCGACAGGTGCTTCCGCCGCATTGACTTCCCGCACCCACTGCTTGAGTTGGCGGTGTGAAGTATGCAGAGAAGCACCGCCGTCGACGCACAAGACCTCTGTGGCTTTCTGGAACTCCTGCTCACTGGTCTCGACATCATCCATGTCTTCATCGTCGTCGTCATCTTCATCCTTGTCGCGGCCGCAGGGAGGTCTGTCTCCTTGCCGCTGCTTGGCCTTGCCGCGGCGTCCTCCCCGGCCGGCACGCTTCTTGCCGGATTCTCCAGCGCCTCCTTGGGCCCTCTCCTTGTCGCGTTGCTCGTATTCAGCCTTTTGCTGCTGGACAAGCTGCTCGACCTTCTTGCAGCTCTGGAGGTCATGGCCCTTGGTGTGGTGGATCTTGCAGTACTGCTTGTCGGTGCCGTCCTGCTTGTCGGCGACCGCTACAGCCTGGCAGTTGGTGCATGTGGCAATCTCCTTGCCAGAGCTACCAGCTTTGGCTTTCTTGGCGCCACCTTCGTTGCCGGACTGCTCAATGACTAGCACATCTTTGCCTTTCTTCTTCCTGTTGTTCCGCCGCCGGTTTTTCTTTGCCGAGACAGCATCCTCGCTGTCAGATCCTCCTGCTCCTGTATTCTCTCCGGGAAGTTTCCTCCCTTCCTCAGCACGTGCACACTTGTCGGCCAGGGCATAGAGCTCACTGACGTCTCTGATCTTGCACATCGCCATCTCCTCCCGCATCTTGCGGTTACGCACGTTCTGATGGAACGCGCTGATGACCGCGGCAGGGTGGACATTTGGGATGTTGTGCTGTACACGGCTGAATCTCTGAATGTACTTGCGCAGGGGCTCTCCTTCCTTCTGGACGAGCAGGTGAAGGTCACTCTCTTGGCCATGAGGTTTGTGGCCGCCTGTAAAGGCGCCGACAAACTGATGTCATAGGTCTGCCCAGGAGGATATGGAGTTGTCCGGCAAGTGCATGAGCCAGGACCTGACGTTGGGCTTGAGCACCAGCGGGAAGTAGTTGGCAAGGATCTTGTCGTCCCGCCCCCCGGTAGCTTGCACCGTGATGGTGTAGATGCCAAGGAACTCCGACGGATGCGACTTGCCGTCGTACTTCTCTGGTACGTCTGGCTTGAAATTCTTCGTGCTGGGCCACTGGACTTGCCGCAGCTCACGAGTAAACGCAGGGCAACCTACCGCGTACGGCAAGTCGCCTGGTTCCCCTGGCGCATGCATGTCGACAGAGGGCCCAGTGCGCTGGTCTAATTGATGCCGCGCTTCTCTTCGGCGCTCGATGCGAGTACGAGCGTCTTCTTGCTGTCATTCGTGGAGAACTTGGCGCTGCTCGCGACGAGCTCGTGGATCTGATGACGCGGTGGAGTCGCTGTCAAGGTGGATCCAGCGAGTCGGCGATCTTGGCCTTCGGGGCGGAGAGTGCACGGTGGTTGCACCCCCACCGGTCTTGTCACCACCGGCTCGTGCCTGGCTGACTTGCCGCGGCTGCGATATGCTCGGCTGCCGCGGAGTGTCGCCTTTGGCGAAGCCGATGAGACTCTGAATGGTGGCCCTCCAGTCGTCGATCTTGTCTGCCGTTGGAGGGTAGTCTAGGAGCAGTTGAGCTCGCGCCAAAGCTTCTGCTGAAGTGGCGGGTGGCGGTGGCGAACAGTGCGAGGAGCGGGATATGCTCGAACTTCTAACTATGTTAGAAGGAGCAGTATCCCGTCCAGGCGACGGTGCCTCGCTCGTGCCAGCATGTTGGCGTGCATGCTGGCCTTGAGCACTCCGAGACCCACCAGCTTGATCTTGGTCCAGCAAACGCATGGTACCATGAGTACCATGACGCTGCCAGTCCCGCGCCTCCTGAGATGGGCGCGGTGCATGTACGGACGCCGAGGCCTTGGAGTGCACCCGGTCGTTGCGGGAGCCGACTACGCCGCCGATGGGCAGCGCAGCCTTGTCCTTGGACCTGGCAGCACCGTGAGCTCCCTCATCGACGCCCGTTCTTCCGTCGGCGTCTACCCCACCAGCCGTTTGCTCTGGCGGTGGTGGGTTCGGCGCGGACGGAGCAGCCGCCTCCGAAGCCTTCTTCTTCGGCAGCATGTTGATGAAGATGATGAAGATCTAGCTCATGTGAACGCCGGATCTGGTTCACACAACCTCGACGCACCCCCTACCTGGCGCGCCAAAGATGTCGGGGAAACTGATCCACGAACACCTATGGGACCGGTGGACCGAGCCCCTTTTTGGTTCGGCGGGGGGCGGAGATCGCACGAAGAGCAGATCGAGGCGAAACACACGAGCAGTTTACCCAGGTTCGGGCCGCACGGATGCGTAAAACCCTACTCCTGCTTTGTGGTTTGTATTGAGTTCTTGCGCGGGAGCGCAGAGTGCTACAGTACACACCAACAGCTAACGAGACTGAGCGTGAGTGTTCTGTTCCTCCCCCCTCCTCTACGTTGCGCATGGGCCTCCTTTTATATGCTAAAGGGGTCACCGACAGGTGGCAACGTAGACAAGGGTAAAAATGGAAAGGTGTTGCGGTTGGTACAACTACCTTCTACAGTGTATCATACCTAACCCTGACGGCAGGGGACAAGGACATTAAATGACCGTCTGCGTCGTCCAAATAGTGCAAAAGGGACCGCCAGGGACGCCACCGCCCGCCACGATGGCAATCTTGTCAGCGCCGCTTGCCACCACGCACCGCTGGCTGCACAGCCTCCCGCCACGTATGCCTGGAAGGGCCCCAGAGCGACACGTTGGTGGATGTGCTGGAGCATGGGCGCAGGGTGGTGGCTTGCTGCGGCAAGCGCCTTGCCACGGTTGTTGCCTTGTCGCGCCTGGGAGCTTGCCGCTCACAGGGCCTTGCCGGGACTTGTCGCTCACCGGGCCTTGCCGGGACGCGTGGCGCGTCGCGGCAAGTTCCTTGAGATGCCTTGGTTGGCCTTCCCGGCAAGCTCCTCTTGCCGGGGTCTTGTCTCCTTGGCTTAAATACTTTGTTCTTGAATGGTTCCCAAGGAACCACGGAGGACCTTGGCGGTCGCCCGGCAAGCCTTTCCGCGGGATGCTGCGACTGCCCGTGCACAAGTTTGGGATACTAGGGTACCCCTACTCTAGTACACCGACACATCATTAGGTGAATGATCTGATTGACATGACCCATTCCATTAGCTTAGCACCCGATCGTTTAGTATGTTGCTATTGCTTTCTTCATGACTTATACATGTTCCTATGACTATGAGATTATGCAACTCCCGTTTGCCAGAGGAACACTTTGTGTGCTACCAAACCTCACAACATAACTGGGTGATTATAAAGGTGCTCTACAGGTGTCTCCAAACGTACATGTTGGGTTGGCGTATTTCGAGATTAGGATTTGTCACTCCGATTGTCGGAGAGGTATCTCTGGGCCCTCTCGGTAACGCACATCACATAAGCCTTGCAAGCATTGCAACTAATGAGTTAGTTGTGAGATGATGTATTACGGAACGAGTAAAGAGACTTGCCCGTAACGAGATTGAACTAGGTATTGAGATACCAACGATCGAATCTCGGGCAAGTAACATACCGATGACAAAGGGAACAACGTATGTTGTTATGTGGTCTGACCGATAAAGATCTTCGTAGAATATGTAGGAGCCAATATGGGCATCCAGGTCCCGCTATTGGTTATTGACCAGAGAGGTGTCTCGGTCATGTCTACATAGTTCTCGAACCCGTAGGGTCCGCATGCTTAACATTCGTTGACGATATAGTACTATGTGAGTTATGTATGTTGGTGACCGAATGTTGTTCGGAGTCCGGGATGAGATCACGGACATGACGAGGAACTCCAGAATGGTCCGGAGATAAAGTTTGATATATGGGATAATAGTGTTTGGTCACCGGAAGGGTTCCGGAAATCACCGGAAGGGGTTCCGGATGTTTCCTGAAATGTTTGGGTACAAGAACACTTTATTTGGGCCAAAGGGGAAAGCCCACAAGGTTTTTGGAAAGCGCAAAAGGAAGTTTTGCGGAGTCCAGGGGCCAGACACCAGGGTCCCTGGCGTCTGGGTCCAGATGCCGGGAACCCTGGCGTCTGGCCCTGGAGTCCGGAAAGGACTCTTGCTTTTCGAGTGAAACCGACTTTGTGGAGGCTTTTACTTCAAGTTTCGACCCCAGGGCTCAACATATAAATAGAGGGGCAGGGCTAGCACCAAAGACACATCAAGAAACACCAAGCCGTGTGCCGGCAACCCCGTCCCCTCTAGTTTGTCCTCCGTCATAGTTTTCACAGTGCTTAGGCGAAGCCCTGCGGAGATTGTTCTTCACCAACACCATCACCACGCCGTCGTGCTGTCGGAACTCATCTACTACTTCGCCCCGCTTGCTGGATCGAGAAGGCGAGGACGTCACCGAGCCAAACGTGTGCAGAACTCGGAGGTGCCGTTTTTTCGGTGCTTGGATCGGTCGGATCGTGAAGACGTACGACTACATCAACCGCATTGATATAACGCTTCCGCGAACGGTCTACGAGGGTACGTAGACAACACTCTCCCCTCTCGTTGCTATGCATCACCATGATCTTGCGTGTGCGTAGGATTTTTTTTGAAATTACTACGTTCCCCAACACTACCGACGTGCTTTGCACACAGGTGGCTGGCGGGTGTCAGTTTCTCCAACTTTAGTTGAACCAAGTGTGGCTACGCCTGGACCTTGAGAAGGTTAAAACAACACTAACTTGACAAACTATCTTGTGGTTTTGATGCGTAGGTAAGAACGGTTCTTGCTCAGCCCGTAGCAGCCACGTAAAACTTAGAACAAAAAAGTAGAGGACGTCTAACTTGTTTTTGCAGGGCATGTTGTGATGTGATATGGTCAAGGCATGATACTATATTTTATTGTATGAGATGATCATGTTTTGTAACCGAGTTATCGGCAACTGGCAGGAGCCATATGGTTGTCTCTTTATTGTATGCAATGCAATCGCCCTGTAATTGCTTTACTTTATCACTAAGCGGTAGTGATAGTCGTAGAAGCAATAGTTGGCGAGACGACAACGATGCTATGATGGAGATCAAGGTGTCGCGCCAGTGACGATGGTGATCATGACGGTGCTTCGGAGATGGAGATCACAAGCATAAGATGATGATGGCCATGTCATATCACTTATATTGATTGCATGTGATGTTTGTCCTTTATGCATCTTATTTTGCTTTGATTGACGGTAGCATTATAAGATGATCTCTCACTAAATTTCAAGATAAAAGTGTTCTCCCTGAGTATGCACCATTGCCAAAGTTTGTCGTGCCGAGACACCACATGATGATCGGGTGTGATAAGCTCTATGTTCATCTACAACGGGTGCAAGCCAGTTTTGCACACGTAGAATACTCGGGTTAAACTTGACGAGCCTAGCATATGCAGATATGGCCTCGGAATAATGAGACCGAAAGGTCGAGCGTGAATCATATAGTAGATATGATCAACATAGTGATGTTCACCATTGAAAACTACTCCATCTCACGTGATGATCGGACATGGTTTAGTTGATTTGGATCACGTGATCACTTAGACTATTAGAGAGATGTCTATCTAAGTGGGAGTTCTTAAGTAATATGATTAATTGAACTTGAATTTATCATGAACTTAGTACCTGATAGTATTTTGCTTGTCTATGTTGATTGTAGATAGATGGCCCGTGCTGTTGTTCCGTTGAATTTTAATGCGTTCGTTGAGAAAGCAAAGCTAAAAGATGATGGTAGCAATTACATGGTCTGAAGACTGAGTGCTTCTACTGCAAGCAGACTGGAGACTGGAAGCGGAACTGCCCCAAGTATTTGGCAGATAAGAAGGATGGCAAGGTGAACAAAGGTATATGTGATGTACATGTTATTGATGTCTACCTTACTAGAGCTCGCAGTAGCACCTAGGTATTTGATACTTGTTCTATTGCTAATATTTGCAACTCGAAACAGGGACTATGGATTAAGTGAAGACTGGCTAAGGCGAGGTGACGATGCGCGTGGGAAATGGTTCCAAAGTCGATGTGATCGCTGTCGGTACGCTACCTCTACATCTACCTTCGGGATTAGTTTTAGACCTAAATAATTGTTATTTGGTGCCAGCATTGAGCATGAACATTATATCTGGATCTTGTTTGATGAGAGACGGTTATTCATTTAAATCTGAGAATAATGGTTGTTCTATTTATATGAGTACTATCTTTTATGGTCATGCACCCTTGAAGAGTGGTCTATTTTTGTTGAATATCGATAGTAGTGATACACATATTCATAATGTTGAAGCCAAAAGATGCAGAGTTGATAATGATAGTGCAACTTATTTGTGGCACTGCGTTTGGGTCATATTGGTGTAAAGCGCATGAAGAAACACCATACTGATGGACTTTTGGAATCACTTGATTATGAATCACTTGGTACTTGCAAACCATGCCTTATGGGCAAGATGACTAAAACGCCGTTCTCCGGAACAATGGAGCGAGCAACAGATTTGTTGGAGATCATACATACTGATGTATGTGGTCCGATGAATGTTGAGGCTCGCGGCGGGTATCGTTATTTTCTCACCTTCACAGATGATTTGAGCAGATATGGGTATATCTACTTAATGAAACATAATTCTGAAACATTTGAAAAGTTCAAAGAATTTCAGAGTGAAGTGGAAAATCATCGTAACAAGAAAATAAAGTTTCTACGATCTGATCGTGGAGGAGAATATTTGAGTTACGAGTTTGGTCTATATTTGAAACAATGCGGAATAGTTTCGCAACTCACGCCACCCGGAACACCACAGCGTAATGGTGTGTCTGAAGGTCGTAATCGTACATTACTAGATATGGTGCGGTCTATGATGTCTCTTACTGATTTACCGCTATCGTTTTGCGGTTATGCTTTAGAGACGGCTGCATTCACGTTAAATAGGGCACCATCAAAATCCGTTGAGACGACGCCTTATGAACTATGGTTTGGCAAGAAACCAAAGTTGTCGTTTCTTCAAGTTAGGGGATGCGATGCTTATGTGAAAAAGCTTCAACCTGATAAGCTCAAACCCAAATCGGAGAAATGTGTCCTCATAGGATACCCAAAGGAAACTGTTGGGTACACCTTCTATCACAGATCCGAAGGCAAGACAATCGTTGCTAAGAATGGATCCTTTGTAGAGAAGGAGTTTCTCTCGAAATAAGTGAGTGGGAGGAAAGTAGAACTTGACGAGGTAACTGTACCCGCTCCCTTATTGGAGAGTAGTTCATCACAGAAACCGGTTCCTGTGACACCTACACCAATTAGTGAGGAAGCTAATGATATTGATCATGAAACTTCAGATCAAGTTACTACTGAACCTCGTAGGTCAACTAGAGTAAGATCCGCACCAGAGTGGTACGGTAATCCTACCCTGGAGGTCATGTTACTTGACCAAGGCGAACCTACGAACTATGAAGAAGCGATGGTGAGCCCAGATTCCGCAAAATGGCTTGAGGCCATGAAATCTCAGATGGGATCCATGTATGAGAACAAAGTGTGGACTTTGGTTGACTTGCCCGATGATCGGCAAGCCATTGAGAATAAATGGATCTTCAAGAAGAAGACTGACGATGACGGTAATGTTACTGTCTATAAAGCTCGACCTGTTGCGAAAGGTTTTCGACAAGTTCAAGGGATCGACTACGATGAGACTTTCTCACCCGTAGCGATGCTTAAGTCTGTCCGAATCATGTTAGCAATTGCTACATTTTATGATTATGAAATTTGGCAAATGGATGTCAAAACTGCATTCCTGAATGGATTTCTAGAAGAAGAGTTGTATATGATGCAACCAGAAGGTTTTGTCAATCCAAAGGGAGCTAACAAACTGTGCAAGCTGCAGCAATCCATTTATGGACTGGTGCAAGCCTCTCGGAGTTGGAATAAATGTTTTAATAGCGTGATCAAATCATATGGTTTTATACAGACTTTTGGAGAAGCCTGTATTTACAAGAAAGTGAGTGGGAGCTCTGTAGCATTTCTGATATTATATGTGGATGACATATTGCTGATTGGAAATGATATTGAATTTGTGGATAGCATAAAAGGATATTTGAATAAGAGTTTTTCAATGAAAGACCTCGGTGAACACAACAAAAAAATACACTTCCATGATGATACGTGTTTGTCAGAGTAGGTCGCATTTTTTGTCATGCATGTACATCCATGACAATTTTATGACAGAATCAAGATAGTCATACATGTGCTATCGTAGAAGTGTACCATGACATTACCAAAATTATCATCACGGAAGTGTCCACTTCCATGACGATAAATCGCGCGTCATAGAAGTGCTTTCGTCAAGGGTGACTGACACGTGGCATCCACCGTAACGGAACGCCGTTAAGCTATCGGGTCCGGTGTTGGATCCGATAACCCGTTAACAGCCCCGAACAATGGGGATCTTCCACATGTAAAATCATCATTGGCTGGAGGAAACACATGTCAGCTCACCGTTGGGACAGATGTCATCCACTCATTGAACACAAAGCGCCTATGATACGTCGACACATGGCACGGCCCAACAGAGGCCCATTCCTGTGAAAAAGGCCAGCCCACGGCAAGCTTGTTAATGGCCTGTTCACATATAGCCCATTTACCGTTTACGGCCTAACCGAATTAGGCTCAGTAGCGTCATCTGGGCCGTCCAATATAATTCCATCCCGTTTTAACTTCTGGCCCATGTATGGCCCATGACGTCTTTCGGCCCATATGAGGCCCTTATTACTCTCGGCCCATTAATGGCCCGTGGTAAAACTGGCCCGTAATGAACAGTGTATCACTTTATACCCATTAATGTCCCGTGGTGAAACTGGCCCGTAATGAACGGTGTATCACTTTATACCCATTAACGGCCCATTATTCAGTTGGGCCGTTTCCAGCCCATGTTATCTTTCGGCCTTCTTGGGGCCCATTTATTCTTGGGCTCATTTCCACATTCGTTTACTTATAGCCCGTTATTGTCATTTTCTGCTTGTGGGCCAAATTCACTCGTGGTTGCAGTCAGCCCGTTTGTGGCCCATTAATACGTTGGGCCGTTTTGATAGCGTCATCAAAATACGGCCGATTAACGACGACCCGTTACGGTCGGCCCATGAACGGACGATTTCAACTCTAGCCTATTTACGTCCATAATGTGGTCTGTTATTGGCCCATGTTTGGCCAACCGATCATAAGCCCGTAGAAGGCCCATTGATGATACGGCCCATAGAAGGCCCATTGTGTCTACGGCCCGTATAAGGCCCATTGTTTCTATGCCACATAGAAGGCCCATTGTTTCTATGGCCCTTAGAAGGCCCATTGTTTCTACGGCCCGTAGGAGGCCCATGTAAACTACAGCCGG
Organism: Triticum aestivum; assembly: GCF_018294505.1. Lineage (NCBI taxonomy): Eukaryota > Viridiplantae > Streptophyta > Magnoliopsida > Poales > Poaceae > Triticum > Triticum aestivum. The sequence goes on from NC_057812.1 coordinate 579,218,274, forward strand.
TGGGCATCAAAGTTCGCCACCAGTGCAAATATAGGGAACACCCTACACTATACAAAAATGGCTTGCTATTTTCTTCAACCGGTGGCTGTACGTTAAGAACAAATTTTGTATCGCACCAAAAAAAATTACAACTATAAAACAAAAGGAAGGTTGGCATAAAAGTTAACAGTCTAGCAGATAAATGCACCACCAGAAGTTCAGAAGCTCAGTTCATTTGACCTGACTGTTACGTTTTCATGTTGTATTGTTCGATGGAGCAACATAACCTTGGCCTTCAGTTCTCCTAGGATCCTGAACAACATAGCAAATGTCTGATAGTCTAGTTTCAAAACCATGCATATCTTGACAACATCGAACAATGTCTCTCCTTGTTTCACAAAGGGTCTCTGTTAGGGAATGGACTTGTGTCTGGAGCGCATATACAACATTGTTTTGAGCTTGCATATCTTGATCATGAGGCAGTTTGGACAAGATTGCCTCAACAACCAACCCAGTATTATGCAGGAACGTGCTTTTGACACTGTTAGTGGACAGGTACTGACCCACTGCAGCAAGAGCTAACATTGCGGTTATAGTTGCCTCGCCACCTTCAGAAGGTGGCAGTTCCACCATTTTTTCCATAGCTTGCTGAAAAGTTTTTTTTGAGCAAACATAGTAGGGTAAAAACCCTACTGTAACTCTATTTTCATTTATATTGGGGGGGGGAGTTATGTACATATGGGTTACAACAGAGGACAACATAAACTGAAAATTACAAATAATCCAACCAGCTTTGCATTCCCTCCTTTAAACTAGGTCTGACTCTTTTGATGATGGAGCCAAAATGGTCCTTGAAGCAGGAGATACAATAGCTTAAATCCCTTCTTTTGTTGTCAAATATGATGCCATTTCTATGTTTCCAGATGGTCCAACAACCAGCAATTAGGCATTCTTTAAAGGGTTGAATCTGAATTCTGTTTCTTGCCTCAATAAGCATCTCATTGCAGCTCAGATCAGTGTTCCATTGAAAACCAATTGATAAGCAAAAAAATTGACTGAAGTCATAGGAGAAGAAAAGATGTTTCATGTACTCATTAGGCTCATCATCACATAATACACAGACAGAGCTTTCGATGTAAAAACTTTTTCTGGTGAGAAGATCTCTGGTGTTTAACCTGTCCAAAAGAAGAAGCCAGAAAAAGAATTTTTGCTTAGGCAGGCAACCAGACTTCCAAATCCATTGGAAAGGCTTGCGAGCTTTCTCTGGGCACCCCAAGTACTCAAGGTAGACTTTCTTAGCATTGTAGTGTCCAGAAGCCCATTTAAACTTCCATGTGTCAGGATCTCTGTTACTCATCATACCATTAATGAGAGCTATTAGCTCAGTGCTTTGTTGAACAGCCACTGAAGACATGGGCAGATGGAACATGCTATACAAATCATTCTCATTTTCAGTGCAAGCCTTCTTGAGAGAGATGTCTTTGTTTATGGCATAGGAGTATAGGTGTGGAAAACTGTCTTTCATTGGATTATCATTCCATTTGTCATGCCATAAAGAAATGGTGTCACCATTACCAGCAGAATAGGTTGTGAGGCTCTTGTATTTGTCAAGAATAGAGCAACAGTCTCTCCACCAGAAAGATCCTATCCTGGTTGGGAATTGAGGTAAGTCTCCATTTCCGTAGTATTTGCTCCAAATTAGTTGCACCCATGGGATATCCTGTTTATTGAAAAACTTGTGCAAAAATTTAGTTAGCAAAGCTTTGTTGTGTGCTCTAAGATCTAGAACACCAAGACCACCAGCATCCTTGGGTAAACAAACTTGCTCCCACTTAACAAGGCATTTGCCAAATTTATTGATGTCCTTACCATACCAGAGAAAACTTCTGCCAGATTTTTCAAAATGATCCAGGATAGTGAGAGGAACTCTGATACAGCACATAGCAAATATAGGTAGAGCTGTGACAACGGCCTTTAGGTGGGTGAGCCTACCTGAATATGACATCATTGTTGCAATTCCAGATAGCCTTCTATCAAGTCTTGAAACCATTGGCATGAGTTCCTCTACTTTTGGTCTGGTGGACCCCATTGGCAATCCCAGGTAGGTGAATGGCATGCTTTCTTTCTTACAGCCCAAAATATTAGCAAGCTGAGTGGCTTTTTCATCTGATATGTTAATGGGCACAAGGGAAGATTTGTGGAAATTCACCTGAAGCCCAGTGAAATCAGAGAAGATCTTAAGAGTTTCATGACATGTGAGATCTGATGATGCTCAGCTGGCATAATAATTAAGGTGTCATCAGCATATTGAACAATAGGATATGACATGGAAGCAGGTTGCTCAATGGGAGTATTGATGTGGCCATTGTGCCAGGCTTGGTTAATCAGGATCTGCAGTAATTCAGCAGCAATGACAAATAAAAGAGGGGAGAGAGGGTCCCCTTGTCTTACTCCACATTTACAATTGATTTTTTCCCAGGAACACCATTTAAAATTACAAAAGCAGAGGCAGTCTGTAAGATGTTATTGATCCATCTAATCCATTTCTCTCCAAATCCCAAGTGTTTGAGCATGAAAAGAATGGCCCCATAGTTGATTTTGTCAAATGCTTTCTCAAAGTCTACTTTAAAAATGACAATTTCTTTCTTAGATTTGTGGCACATATGTATATACTCAAAAGACCAAGCAAGGCAATCCTGAATATTTCTAGTTTTGATGAAGCCATATTGGTTCTTACTTAACACAGGAATGATGCATTTTTGGACTTTGTTTGCAAGAAGCTTAGTAAGAATTTTTATAGGCATACTTACCAAGGAGATGGGCCTGAAATCATTGGGAGTTTCAGGATTTTCTTTCTTAGGGATCAGGGCAATATAGGCAGTATTAATTGGAGCAAGATCCACACTCTCTGATTGGAAATCCTGAAGGAATTTGTAGATGCTCTCTTTAATGATATGCCAGTATTTCTTCATGAAAATGCCATTAAAACCATCAGGTCCAGGGGACTTATCATTAGGCATAGAACTAATGATATCATCCACTTCTTTCTTACAAAATGGTTGTTCCAACTCCTCTTGATTAATTGATCTAGAAAGGTGACCAATGTTGAAATTTATCTGGGAGGAGCCAGCAGTGCCAATCCTGTTTTTGAAAGAATTCCACAAGATAGCTGCTTTCTGTTCATGATCATTAACAATAAGGTTATCAAAGTTAGTTAGGAAAGTAATATAATTACTTCTGAAAACCTATGTGGCTATAGTATGGAAAATTTGGTGTTTTCATCGCCCAGCTGAGCCCATCTAATGTTGGCTCTGATTCTCCAATACTTCCTTTTGGCCTCAAGAAGTTTATTGGTGTGCCTGATCAATAACTTCCTGAAGTTCTTTTCATGTTGAGAGAGGTCTCTTTGATCTTCAATACCATCAAGGAGTTTAACATAAAAACAACAGTTTTCAATGGTTTTATTGAGTTGTGAGAGTTGCTTGCTCCAAATTTTCAGACCTTTTCTAATGGATTTAAACTTAGCCACCAAGTTTCTAGCTGAGTCAGCATAGAAAGTACAGTTATTCCAATAAATAGAGACAGTGTCAATAAAACCTTCAAAGTCCAACCAATATTCCTCAAACCTGAAAATATGGCATTTGGGGATCCTGCTGTCAATCTGGATATTTATAGGGACATGATCAGAGGAAAGCTTGGCCATGGGAGTTGCAAGTGTGTTTGGGAATTTGCTGGTCCAATCAGCACTTGTCAAAATCCAATCAAGTTTTTCCAATAATGGGGTATTCTGCATGTTACTCCAAGTAAACTATCTGCCTTTTAGTGGGATCTCAACTAGGTCAAGATTGATAATGATGTTGTTGAAATGCATCATATCATTGTGGTCACCTCCACCTCTATTCCTGTTTTCTGGCCCTCTAATATAATTAAAGTCTCCAACAATGAGCCACAACTGCATAGGTTGGATATTAATATTGAGAAGTCAGTTAGAAAATTCAACTTTGCCTTCCACAGAGTTTGGCCCATAAACATTGGTTATGTAGTAAACAGTATTATCCAATTTAGATGTGAGCTCCACAGTAATCTGAAAGAAATCTTTCGATATTTCTCTGCCATTGAAAAGATTACCATTCCAGATTGTAATCAGACCTCCTGAATTACCAACAGAGGGCATGAAGCTGTATTGATTGAATCTTTTGGGACAGAAATTCCTAATATATGCCAGATCAAATTGTTCTCTCTTGGTTTCTTGGAAAGTCATAATACAGCAAGAAATTTCATTAATTTTCAGCCTGATATCATCCCACCTGTCATTTGAGTTAATCTCTCTAACATTCCAATTGAGAATATTCCAACTTCTATTCATTATACATGTGTAAGGGAGCATAATACATGGCATGGCTAGCATGACATGGGGGTATTGTTTCACTTGCATTTTTCACTGGGATATGACAACACATAAGCAGTGGCACAAAAAACATCATGCATGTGAAGCAAGAAACAACAAGATACCAGGCATAACTGGCATTACAGACCATAGCAAAGAGTCTATCAGAAGGGGTACAACACCACACAGGGGCACACATGCCAAAGTACTTATTAGAGACCAACATAAGCAAAAGTGCACACAGGCACATAACACAGAGGAACATAAAGCAGACAGTTTGATGGGAACTGGAAATAAACCATAGAAGACAACAGTTTTGGGAGTTGTCAAGGCCCCGTAGCAGAGCAGGCCAACTAATCATCTAAGCTGTCATAGTTCAGGGCTGAGGATGACACTTCATGAGGTGCCATCTTGCAAGGTCCAGTCCCAATAGCCTGAATAGTTTCCAATGGCAGCACAGGAGGTGGAGGAGCATTTTTGTCCATCACCACAGCTTCAAATCTTGGCCCAAGGTTGATTGCAACCTCTGGTTTCTTCCCCATATTCTCAACTGATTTGTTCTGCATGGGTGCTTGCCAGTTGGAGGTGCCAGCCTTGTCAATTGCAGCAACAACATCAGACTTGTCTTTAAAGCCCATCTTTATCTGAGCAATTCTATTGCTCCTTCTGCAAAAAGCCTCATCAACAATTGGTTTCTTCTTCCTCTTGTTGTGACCAGATGGCTTGCAGACCTCAGCAAAAACTTCTTTAGTAATCTCAGTAAGACTAGCAGAGCTGACAGGGGCAGGTTGGTTTTGGACAGTCATAATTTGCAGATAACACTTCTTGCTGAAACCCTAAGTGCCTTCAACATCCACAATGTTGCACTTAGCATTAACTATTTTAGAGCCACCCAGCTTGGGCAGGATGTCATGGGCATTCGACACAATATTACCAATGAGGCCCTGAAGAGCAGATATGTCATCAGACACATAATTGTTTTGCTCCATATTTCCAGTATTATGTGCATCCTCATATTCCATAGATGCATTAGCTGGCACAAAGACTGGACTACTAGCTTGGATATCCTGAGATCCATCAGCAGGCACAGGGATGAAATCCATCTGATCCTCTTGCACCACCTCATTGAGCGCCTGTGCAGTAGAGTCCTCCTGCATGGGAGATGGCATGACAACAGTGGGTAACACTTCATTCAAATTATTGTTGGCATTGCCAGCAGCAGCAGGTGCATAAACATCCTCATAAGGAGCTCCAAGATGCTCATTGTGCGGGTTGATAACAACCTGTTCCATGGGGATGTTCCCAAGTACTTCATCGTGCCAAAAACCCTCCTGAACATGCGGGAGAGGGTGTGGGTTTCCTCCATCTGGAGGGAGGGGATCTTCATCACCACCAAGCTGACCAATGAGCTCACGAGAAAGAATATAGGTGGGACAAGTCCAAGAATCACCATACCCAACATCGTCCAGATTGCGCAGAACTACAATACTGACGGGCAAAGTATCCACATTCATGACTCTGACCTTAACAATAATCCTAGTTTTGTCTCCCGGATCCTTGTTCCAAATCAGAAATCTGCCATATTGAGAAACAGTGCGGCTCACAACTCCAACTTCCCAGCATTCCAGTGGATAGTTCATTAACATGAGCCAAACATCATGGGTAAAAGTGATGCTACGGTAGTTAAAACTCCTATCATGCCTGGTAATGCGAAGAACAGAGTCCCCAATCTCATATGGACTATTATTAATGGCAGAATCTCTCGAACAGGCAGTAGTAAATTGGATCAGAGCAGTACCCATACCGCATCTGGAAGAGTAGTTGATCCTCCATCCCTTGGCTTCGAGATATTCAATGATCATTGCATTGGCGGCAGGGAAATCTTCAGGTGGAACAGCCGGAACCAGAGTAGCTATCGCCCACTCATCACAGACCATAGGGAGCTCACCGCCGAGGACGACGTAGCCTCGCTGCGCTCGTTCAGGGCCTGAAGCAATGATCGTAGTGCCTGCGGGGAGGTGAGGGTATGGGTTGCACGGGTAGCAGGCCATGGCGTTCATGGTGGTGGAGCTGTCGACTGGTGGAGCGCGGCGGCTAGGCAGGGGGGTAGAAGGCGAGGAGGCAAGGGGGGTGGCTCCTGGGATTTATTGCGCTCAAAGGTGCAGACTTTTTTATCCGATAAATCAGCGTGCGGTTTTTCTTGTTGAGACAAAACCTGGCGACGTGATTATAACCAAAACACTTTTTGCATCTAATACTGTTGCAACAACCCGTAGGATAATGACCATATCCCAAGCATTTCGTGCATAAAATAAGTTCAGTTGGCATATTAGGAATCTGAAGCGACTCCTTAACGGGCTCGCAAGTGGACGGATTGACGTTGCAGTCATTGGGTTCTCTGGATGGGCCAATTGGGCCCAACTCAGTACGGCAATTTGAAATAGTATTGGACCCAGTAACTAAAGATCCGCTATGCATGGGATTGGTTGTGCAACATACCTCGTTCGGCCGAAAGTTAAGATCATCCAACATCAAAGAAGAATGTTGTGCATTGCCAATTGGTGTGGAGTTGGCACCAGAGAGAAACCGAGTAGGATTAGTGGCATTGGATCTGGTACCTTGATTGAGCTGAGGCACGGAAGATATGTCATTAAGAATTCTTTGATATACATTGTTGACAGAAACGTGCCTTCACGGGGGTGAATAGGCGATTTTTATGAAAGTCTTCAACACGTGGAAGTTATGAAGACAAACAGAATGGATAGGCCTATCACTATGCAGCGGAAGTTAGATTACACTAAACAAGCCATGGTCAAGTATTCAATAGAGTGAAAGTACAGTACCAAATAGCTTCAGTGTAATAAGGATCAGGTAGGAAGAAGTTATGAAGCCAAACAGATTATGCAGTCATGTTGTGAAGACAGAAGATATAGTAGGCATGCACTGACTTCACAACTAGTAACAGTAAGTAAATGGAAGTGAAGATGAAACCAGTGACACGTTCAAGACAATGATTTGTTGGACCAGTTCCAGTTGCTGCGACAACTGTACGTCTGGTTGGAGCGGCTAGGTATTTAAACCAAAGGACACACAGTCCCGGACACCCAGTCCTGAACACGCAGCTCAGGACACCCAGTCCTCACCGTTTTCTCCATGAGATAAGGTCACATAGACCTCGCCCAATCACTCCGGTAAGTCTTCAAGGTAGACTCCCAAACCTTCACAGACTTTGTTCACCGGCAATCCACAATTTCTCTTGGATGCTCAGAACGCGACGCCTAACCGTCTGGAGGATGCACAGTCCTCAAGTGTAATAAGTCTTCAGATCACTCAGACACGAAGACTTAAGTGATGCCCAATTTACTCTGGCTCTGGGTGGTTAGGGCTTTTCTCCTCGCTAGGAATTTTCTCTCAAAGGCTTCGAGGTGGGTTGCTCTCAAACGACAAAAGTCGTGCACTGAAATCTAAGCAGCCAACCGTTTATGGTTGTAGGGGTGGACTATTTATAGCCACTTGGCAACCCGACCTGATTTGTCCGAAATGACCCTGGGTCACTAAGGAACTGACACGTGTACCAACAGTCGGATTTTGAACTCACACGGCAACTTTACTTGGGCTACAAGTAAAGCTGACTTGTCCGACTCTGGACAAGATTTGCTCTCAAAGTCTTTGCTCGAAGACATAGGATTTGAATTAGGCATCACTTCAGTCATTCTGACTGGTTCTCTTGGACCCCACTTAACAGTACGGTGGTTCCTATGACACAGCATAAATGAAATACGACTACGAAGAACCTAAGTCTTCGAGTTCCATAAGCTTCATTGGGAGTCTTCTCTTGTCATAGTCTTCAATGTGAATATCTTCATAAACCACCATTGTCTTCAATGTCTTCATACATTTTTAGGGGTCATCTCTGGTAGTAAAACCAAATCAGTGAGGGACTCCTACCTGTGTTATCCTGCAATTCTCACAAACACATTAGTCCCTCAACTAGGTTTGTCGTCAATACTCCAAAACCAACTAGGGGTGGCACTAGATGCACTTACAATCTCCCCCTTTTTGGTGATTGATGACAAACTAGTTGAAGTTTTCAACGGGGAATATAATTTGTGAAATTGTAAGGAATTGTCTTCATAAGTTGCAAGGGCTCCCCCTGAAGATGTGCATATAAGTAGTTTTGCTTCTTGAATGCAAATGCACATGGCAGGTTGTACTTGTGGAGATCCACTTCAACTTATGATGACAATCCACTATGCATGTAAGAGTATATGAAGATAATGACATGCGTAATGGAAAATGGACGTCTGCAGAATGATCTAAGTGCGGAATTTATCGTCGCACATGCGGAATTTATCTTCGCATGACAAACAGGTAGCAGACGACCATCAAGTCTAAGTGTTACAACTCAAGGAAGCAAATGTAGCAAAAACGGGAGTTGAATCACAAAGCTGCACCTTTCCCGCAGTTAAGTTTGAGGAACGAAGTAATAATGCTAAAAAAAGAAGTTGGAGGGACGAAGCAACCATCATTTCACTCATTGCTGAATCCACTTCTCCCTCATCTTCTTCAAGTTAACCACGTGTTGCTTCTGCCGTTGTTCTGCCTCATGTGGGAAGCGGATCGGCTTGGTAAAGCACTGACACGTGGGACCGCATGTTAGCAAACTGCCAGGACAACATCCTCTAAAAATAAGAAACCTCCCCGCCATCCGTGCGGCAAAATCACCTCCTTTTTACTAATCTTGGTTCTATAATTTTTTAGATCAATATAATTGAGATTTTTATAGATAGCACACAAGAGCAAAACCAAGTTGTCGGTGGGAAACGACACCTATGGGATCACAAGAATCCCTACTATGGTTGCCAGGGCGCAGGGTTGCAAGAAGAGCAGGATTAGTAATCAGCACAAGGATCGTTTACCCAGGTTCGGGCCGTGAGGATGCGTAAAACCCTAGTCCTGCTTTGGTGGATGTATTGAGTGTTCTTGATCCCTCCAACTAGCTATGGTGGCCGAGTCATTCCAAAGAGCTGAATCCTTCTCCAGTACGCCATGGGCCTCCTTTTATAGTCGAGAGGGGCTGCCACAGTGGCACATAGGAGGTAGAAAGGTGTACAGTGCTACGAGCTTATCGCCCGTATTACAGGACAAGACACATTTAATGCATCACTTAGGTGTCCCCTTGCTTTATTGGGGACGGGAATGAGGCCCATCCCATCCGTCGCTGCTCCTCCTTGCTTCGACACGCGCCCTGGCCAGCGGTGCATGTGGCGCCATGTAGGTAGGCAGGCAACTGAGGTGGCGCGGTGGTAGGGTCTTCACGAAGATATGCGTGCCGGCATGCAGCCGCTTGCTGAGTTGGCCTGAAAGCTGCATGTTGCCACACAGGTGCCTGCCCAGCTGGTTGGGCTGGCAGCTGCATGCGAACGGCGGTGGAGACTTGGCTGGTGCGGGCCTGGAAGTGGCCCTGCTGGCGTCCTTCGTGAGGGCCTTGCAGGGTGGCCCAGCAAGGGCCTTGCCGTGGCGTGCTGTCGTCCTCGGCAAGGATCTTGCGAGGGGTCTTGTGGCTCTCCTTGGCAAGGATCTTGCCGAGGATCGTTGTCTTTTAATCCTCATCTGATCTTGAATATTCCTTGTCTTCACAAAGATCTGCATGCCACCATGGAGGTGCCTCCCGAACCCCGGCCCAACGTGGTTGATGGTGTTGGAGACCGTGGGCTCAAGGGTGGTGCGCTCCGGTGGTGTTGGACGAGCTGCCCCGGCAAGGGCCTTGCCGGGGCCGCGGAGGTTGCCCCCGGCAAGGATCTTGCCGGGGGAACCTGCTTCGCCTCTCTGCTTCTTTGTGTTCTTGGCCCTGGCGTTACCTTGGGCATCTTGTGCTTCGGCTTCTCTTCGGTTCCTTCCCCTGCTCTGCTTAGTGGGGCCGTGGGCGCGGCTTCGATTGTCCGTGCACAGGTAAAGGGGTACAAAGGTGCGCCCCTTCTTCTGTACACCGACAGGAGCCCCCGAGCCTGGGCCATACATAAGCGCGACACGTTGTTGGGCCAGGCCCAAAATGGTGCGCGGGCAGGAGGGGCGGTTTTTACCGCGGTAATTTCCCGTGTGCTGCGCTTCCCCACGACCCGTGTTGAATGCGCGACGTGGAGGGGTGCGTGTGACATGGGCGGCATGCGTGGGACGGCTCCCGCATGCATGCGTCCCATCGTGGTAAAGAGGCGGCTCGCACCTTCCCCGTAAAAAGAGGGAGGCGTGGAGGCGCGGCTCATTTACTGGATGGACTCGGGTCGCAGTCTTTAAGGTGCCCACGCCCCCTAGTCACGGGGCGGGGAGCGGTCGCCTCACCCGTTCTTTCGACCCTGCACGCTCACCACGCGTCCTTCATGCAGGTGGCGAGCTGTGGAGGCGGGAAACCAAGCCGTCGCTAGTTGGGGTTGTGGGTCGGTCCCGATTCCCTGCACCCCCGATGGCTGGATTGGCTGAGCGGGGCGGCCGAGCCCCAACCCCGCCCTTTATAAGGAGAGGGAAAGGGGGAATGGCACTCCGCACTCTTCTATCTTCTATCTCCTCCTGCTTCTGCTTCTTTCTCTCATCTGCCATGCAGAAGGGGAACCCCGGTCCCTCGACGGTCGCGGTGAGGGTCGTCACTCGACAGTGCGTCCCTCGTCCTCCTGAGCCCAGGTCCCTCCGCGTCGCCGTCTTCGTCTTCCCGCCCCGTTTGCTCGGGAGATGGAGCGTGACCTACCCCAGACCCTCAGATTGCACATGAGGGGCCGTGGGAATGGGGGCACGCGGGTCGACGTCGACTTCCCGGCTCCTCGGGTCATGTACCTCCGCCGTGGATGGAATACATTCGCTCGCATCCACAGCCTAACGGCGGGGCTCATCCTCTACTTCAAATTAATGGAGGACGGCCTGCTCTCCGTCAAGGTCTTCGAAGATCTTGGAACTCACCTGAAGTGCTCGTGGAGAGCTCCTCCGACAGAGATTGCAACAAGCGAAAGTGACGAGGAGGACAGCGGGGGCAGATGATGGGGACGAGTCCGACTAGGCGTCGGACCACCCGCGCCTGGGCGGGTGCGGCAGCAGCAGCATCTGCACCTGGCCGCTCCTTCGGCGGAATTTTGCCGGGGAAGGGGCCAGCTCCTTGAACTTCTCGGGGCCGTCTCTTTGGGCGGCTGGCATCGGGGGGCTGCGGAAGAGGAAGAGGGTGGGCGGCAAGGCCATCAAATCGGAGTACACAGAAACCGACGCCTTCGTCGCGTGTTAGGCAACCTGCCGCCTCGTCTTCCAGCTCCTTTCCCAGCACCGTCATCACCGGCCCATCCGTGGGCAGCCACTCAGGTGTTCTCTTGGTGCTTTCTGTTGCTCGTAGTTCGCCTAGGCGCCCCTTTTGCCCTTTCGCCTCCTTGACATGCCTCCTAAGGAGAGGGACAAGAAAGGGATCATGGGCATCTCATCTCTTTTTTAGTCTGTAAGCCCTCGGGCCTTGTTAGATTTAAAGCATGTAATCCCCCTTGTTCATGTTTTCTTTCTGTACGAACTGTACCTTATGGGACGTTTTCAATGAAAAAGGGTGCTTGCCGGGTTCTTCATGCGTGAGCAAGGCCCATGCCAAGGATAAATCCTTGTTATTTTCGTGATAAACGTTGTCACCTGGCAACAGGCGTTGCCGTTTATCTTCTCCAGCCGACCGTTCTCGCCCCTTTGGCAGAGGCAGGGGCGAAGTAGAGTTAGGCTCCTCGTTCATCTCTTCGCCACCGCAACTACTACCAAATTCCGACCCAGGAAGTAATTCCCGGGTACAGGGAAAAAGGGAGTATGGTGATTTTAAGACATAAATGAGGCTTCACATGTCCCAATTCCAGACGGAAACGTACAGCAGGGGGATGAAAAACTTATCTGAATTCGCAGCCCCCGGCAACCTTGGCTCGCCCTGGTTGGATCCTTACATCTTCAGCCCCCGGCAGCCTTGCCTTGCCAGGGTCGGAGCGCCAGTTCGTTTTCCTTTTCCCAAGTGGCTCAGCAGAAGTGCCTTGTGAACCAAAGAAAACAGAGAGACGCACACCCGACCTATAGGCTAGGGGTTAGTTGCCACTAAGCACTATCAACCCTAACCGAGGAAGAGAATCAACCTAGCATGCATGCTATAACTTAGGGCGCCAGCGCTTCGTTTATTTATGCTCAGGGTCTACACCTGGCTTTGTACAGAGGGTTACATGCCTTGCTGGCAAAGCTTGTACAAAAGGTGACTTGCCGGGAGGCCCAGCAAACCGCGCCTTATGGGCAAAACTTGCGAAGATGCTTGATGTTACAGGAATTGCTCACTGGGACAGCATCTTCGGTCTCCAGGCGGACTGCGCCGGGCCTGGTGACTCGTATTACCTGATAAGGGCCTTCCCACTTCGGCATCAACTTGTTGGTATTCTTGGCCGACTGAACGCGCCGAAGAACAAGGTCGCCTTCCTCAAAGCTTCGGGCATGAACCTTGCGGCTATGGTAGTGGCGCAGGGCTTGCTGGTAGCGTGCTGCTCTCACAGCCGCCCGAAGACAATCTTCCTCAAGGAGCATTGCATAATCTTGCCACAACTGCTCTTGCTCAAGCTCATCATAAGCGAGCACTCGAGGTGACCCGTATATGAGTTCCGTGGGGAGAACTGCCTTCTCCCCATATACTAGGGAAAAGGGTGTCTGGCCGGTGGCTCGATTTGGCGTCGTCCTGATCGACCAAAGAACCGCTGGCAACTCATCAATCCAGCGCCTTTCGCTCTTGTGCAGCCTGTCAAAGGTCTTCGTTCTCAGTCCTCACAACACTTCAACATTCGCCCTCTCTCCTTGGCCGTTGCTCCGGGGATGTGCCACGGAAGCAAAACAGACCATGCTGCCGAGGTTTTGAACGTACTGCATGAAGGTGTGGCTCATGAACTGCGTGCTGTTATTGGTGATAATTCTGCTTGGCACACCAAAGCGGCAGACCAGTCCCTTGAAGAACTTGACGGCTGACTGTGCTGTCACCTTTCTCACTGTTTCCACTTCCGGCCACTTTGTGAACTTGTCGATTGCAACGTACAAGTACTCAAAGCTCCCGACAGCACGGGGGAAGGGGCCCAGTATATCGAGCCCCCAGACCGAGAATGGCCAGGAGAGAGGGATTGTTTGAAGGGCTTGAGCTGCTTGATGAAGCTTCTTTGAATGGAACTGACACGCTTCACACTTGGTTACCAGTGTCGTCGCATCCTGGAGGGCGGTGGGCCAGAAGAAACCTTGCCGGAATGCCTTGCCGGCAAGGGCCCTCGACCCTATGTGGGAGCCACATATGCCTCCATGTATCTCCGCCAACAGCTCCAGTCTATCCTACCGAGGGATGCACTTCAATTTCACACCGTCTGGCCTCCTCCTGTATAGGACGTCATCGACGAACTGGTACAAGGCAGACCGACGGGCTACTTTTTCCGCTTCTTCCTGCTCCTCAGGAAGCTCCCCTGTTTGGAGGAATCGGACGGTATGCTTTGCCCATGCCGGAGCCTGGGGCTCGATGGCAAGGACCAAAGGCATATCTTCTGCCATGGGAGCGGCCGTCTCCACGGCCTGGGCTTGACGCCCTGCCGGAGCCAGTTGCTCTTTGGCAGGCTCAGTGTGCACGACAACATCCTTGCCGGCAGCCCCAGGGGGCTCGGCCGGAAAGTACTTGCCGGGACCTGATTTCCTCCGCTTGTTCTGCCCCGTTGACGGTTCGACGAATGCTGAGTTAACCGGAGCAAAAAGGTACCTGGTTCCATAGGTAGCTTGAATGCAGCACGCTTCGACAGGTAATCGGCGATGTCGTTCTCCGCTCAGGGAACGTGCTCCGCTTGGATATCGTCAAAGCGCTCCTCCAGCTTCCTCACTTCATCTACGTAGGCCTCCATCAATGGGCTCTGGTAATCCTTGTTGACTTGCCTGACGACAAGCTGCGAGTCACCCCTGATGATGAGCTTCTTCACTCCAAGGTCTGCAGCGATCCTGAGACCAGCAAGCAGCCCCTCATACTCAGCAGTGTTCTTTGTGGACATCTCCCTGGGAAAGTGCATCTGGATCACATACTTGAGGTGCTCTCCGATGGGTGCGAAAAGCAGCACACCGGCACCGGCGCCTTGAAGCGAGAAAGCCCCATCAAAGTACATGATCCAGTCGCGGTCTGCTTCCTTGCCGGGGAGAGCGGTCTCCTGGTTTTCTTCGTCGGGCGTCGAGGTCCATTCTGCAATGAACTCTGCCAAGACTCTGCTCTGGATTGTTGAGGTACTTTCAAACTTCAACCCAAAGCTCGACAACTCTAGGGCCCATTCCACAATCCTTCCAGTCGCATCTGGGTTATGCAGTATCCGTTGCAATGGGAGGCGGGTACTGATAGTGATCTTGTGGGCTTGGAAGTAATGATGCAACTTCCTCGAGGCCATAAGGAGGCCGAAGAGCAATTTTTGCACACTGGAGTACCTCGACCTAGCCCCCTGCAAGAGGGATCTGACAAAGTAAACCAGGTGCTGCATCATCTTCTTCTTCTGCACCACCTCACTTGACTGCGCGAGCATTGCCTTGGTGGCATCAGACTCTGCCAGGGGCCTCACCTTGCCAGCACTAGGCCCTGCCGGGGGAATCTTTGGCTTGCCATCCGCTGGTTCTGCCGTCGCCACTGCCTCCTCGTTGACCTCCCTCTGCGCCACCAGTGTAGCGCTGACCACTTGATTCGTCGCCGCCAGATACAGCAGCAACGGCTCTTGTGGTTTAGGCGCAACCAATATTGGCATGGAGGAAAGGTATTTCTTTAGATCTTGCAACGCCACCTCGGCTTCTGGGGCACAGTCCATTGGGCCTGCCTTCTTCAAGATTTTGAAAAAGGGAAGGGCACACTCGGCGAACTTGGAGATGAATCGGCTCATGGCGGCAACGTAGCCGGTGAGCCGACGCACATCTTTGATCCGCTTGGGCACCTCAATCTGCTCAATAGCCTTGATTTTGTCTGGGTTTGCCTCGATCCCGCACTACGACACAAAGAATCCGAGAAGCTTGCCGGACGGAACACCGAAGACACACTTCTCAGGGTTCAGCTTAAGGTTGATCTTGCGCAAGTTGGCAAATGTCTCTTCCAGATCTTGCACAAGAGTTGCCCCGTCCTTGGTTTTGACCACTATGTCATCCATGTATGCTTCCATATTTCTATGGAGCTTAGGTTCAAAACCAATTTGGACTGCTCTTGCAAACGTCGAGCCAGCACTCTCACTACAAAAAAATACACTTCCATGATGATACGTGTTTGTCACAATAGGTCATGTTTTCTGTCATGCATGTACATCCATGACGATTTTATGACAGAATCAAGATAGTCATACATGTGCTATCATAGAAGTGTTCCATGACATTACCAAAATTATCATCACGGAAGTGTCCACTTCCATGACGATAAATCGCGTGTCAGAGAAGTGCTTTCGTCAAGGGTGACCGACACATGGCATCCACCATAACGGAACACCGTTAAGCTATCGGGTCAGGTTTTGGATCCGATAACCCATTAACAGCCCCGACCAATGGGGATTTTCCACGTGTAAAATCATCATTGGCTGGAGGAAACATGTGCCGGCTCACCGTTGGGACAGATGTCATCTGCTCATTGGAACGAAGGCGCCTATGATACGGCGACACGTGGCACGGCCCAACAGAGGCCCATTCCTGTGAAAAGGCCGGCCCATTTGACTTGGTCAAAAGGTGGCGGGTCGGCCCACGGAAAGCCTGTTAACGGCATGTTCGCATATAGCCCGTTTATGACCTGCTAACCCAGGGACCGTTACGCCCTATCCGAATTAGGCCCAGTAGCGTCATCTGGGCCGTCCAATATGATTCAGTCTGTTTTAACTTCCAGCCCATGTGTGGCCCATGACTTATTTCGGCCCATATGAGAACCTTTGTAACTCTTGGCCCATTAATGGCCCGTGGTGAAACTGGCCCGTAATGAACATTGTATCACTTTATACCCATTAACGACCCGTTATTCCATTGGGCCGTTTCCAGCCCAAGTTATCTTTCGGCCTTCTCAGGGCCCATTGATTCTTGGGCTCATTTGCAGCATTCGGTTACATACGGCCCATTACTATCATTTTCTGCTTGTGGGCCAAATTCAGCCCGTCTTTACAGTCGGCCTGTTTGCGGACCGTTAATACGTTGGGTCATTTTCATGTCAAAAAAACCCATTGGGCGGTTTTCATAGAGTTATCAAATACGGCCTATTAACGGCCCATTATGGTCCACGAATAGTATGATGCATGATTGGTGAAATGATGATATGCCCCGTAGAAGGCCCATGGATCCTACGGCCCGTATGAGGCCCATGGATAGTACGGCCCGTAGAAGGCCCATGGATCATACGGCCCGTAGAAGGCCCATGGACCCTACGGCCCGTAGAAGGCCCATGAACCCTAAGGCCCGTATAGAAGGCCGATGGATCCTACGGCCGGACGAAGGCCCATGGATCATACGGCCTGAAGAAGGCCCATGGTTACAACAGTCCATGTGTTGCCATGATTATTTTGGCCTAGTTCCCAAAAAAGGCTATTGTGGCCACTAGAAAAAAAACAGAAAAAGAAGTGCAGTGACTACAAGCAAACAACTAAACAAGACAATAAGGAAATAAATAAGCAAGCAACTAACGCTAGCCTATTACCGCTATTACACATATTACATCCACTAGGCATCAAAGTTCTCCACCAGTGCAAATATAGGGAACAAAGGAGCACATTACATACACTGGCCGTCAAAATTGGCCACCAGTGCAAATAAACATGGCAGCAAAACAAGAGCATAACTGAAACAACTTCAGAAGAGCTCAAGAAACGTTATCCTGGGTATCCACCATGCTGGCAATAAGCTTAGCAAGCTGATTAGCTTTGTCCTGTTTGGCACTAAAATCCTCCAACGCTTGTTGTTGCACCAGAAAGTATGCATCTGAATGCTCCAGGGACTTCCGCAGTCCTTCCGCTTCTTGTCGCAGCACAGCTGATCGATGTCTTTCAGCTTGTAGTTGAGACTCAAGAAACCGAACTGATTCAGATAGTGAGTTTGAATAGCTTGTGCAAGCGGTAGTGGCCAGTAACCCGAACACTAAACCAAGACAAGACTTTGGGGTTGTCTCGCTGTCTTCAAGATAGTCTTCCTTAGCTGTTTTATTAGCTTTGTTGGAGACCAACAAGGATGTGTCACTATCCTGAACCATATCTTCATTACTTCCTTTACCATTGCTTAATAAGGCACTCTTCCCCAATATTCTGTCATCATTTTAAAAGAACAAACAAGCAGACACATAACAAGTATAACATGTACTAGTATATGAAACTCATTTTGGTGAACCAGTTCATTCGTGGTGGACAGGATCAAACTACCAAGTCTTCTATTGCCAAGTACTAGTACATAATAAAAGCATCAAACAAACATATATCTATGTCCTATGGTCACTGCATTGTCTTGCCAAATCAAAATAGAGACACGGTTCAAATCATATCAGTTCAAGACAAAGCAGCAATGAAGGAATACAAAGCGTGGGAAACTACATGGCACAACAAGATTTCAGATGGGTACCACGGGTCTACATGTACAACAACACTATTGGCTCTATTGTGATGCTAGTAATGTGCATGATATGAAAGTCAACTGTATACACAATTGAAATTGAAATCAATAGAGCTATTAATAAGAGCAAACCTGTTAAAGAAACATGCGTGAACATACCTGCTATGCCATTGGAGTTTCGATTGGATCCTTCAATTTAAAAATAAGTTTGTATGAGTAAATACAGTGATACAAGAGCAAAGCAATCATAGTTAAAAAAAGGCGCGCCTAGGCTCTAGGCATTGGCAAAACGCATTGCGCATAACTAGCATAATCTGTGCATAACTGCGCATAAGCATGCGCTTTGGTCAGTAAAGCGCAAGGCGGTGGCAAAACGCACAATTAACGCCTAGCGCTTTTTTGAACTATGATAGCAATGGAATCTTAAATTAGAACAGTTGTTCTTTTGGTTTAGGCACTTGTTCTACATGAACAGAGTATAGTAAGATGCAAGAATATAATACTTAAAATAGAAAATGAGCTCATAGACCTTACCACATTCTTGGTTCGGGACCAGTACAGAACAAGACGCTCCCAGTCATCGTCCAATAAATGTGTCTCAGGAGAACATAAGGGAATTTGATGAGTTTCTTTGCTGGTGAAGTACGTTTTCTTTAGGTAATTCCGATACTGCCACCAAGCATTCTTGAAGATAGCAGAGGAATTAGCACAGGTTACCTCATCCTGAGTTTCCAAATCGGTCCTTCTCTATAGAGAAAAACGGGAAAATTTGCTGTATTATAACCATCATGGAGGTAGGATGTATGGGACGAAGCAAAGTAATTGCCATGAATAACATTACTTACCCATAACTCCTGGACAAACACCTGCAACTGGCATTTTCCTTCATCTTCAGTATAATATTTCCAAGATGGGAAGATACGCACACACGATTTAACAACATCAAATGCGATAGATGCTAAACTACGACTAGCTGGTTGTGCTTCCTCCACAGGAATAGGCGTACTAAATGGTGGAGTTGGGGTTCACCGTGATAGTACTGGCCCTTTGGGCACTGGAGCTGCCTTACTAACTGCTCTTGTTTGGGAGCTCTATGGTGGAGATGGTGTTGTGTCAACAGGAACTGGGTTACTATCGGCTGGGGTTGGGGTTAGATTGGGTGAAGCTGGTTCTCTGTCCATCGCAGTAGGGGTACAATCTGCGAGAGTTTGGGTTATGTGTGGTAGGGCTAGTTCTTGTGCATGTACAACCGGGGTGCTATCTCCACCAAGAGGTAGCACTGTTTTATTTGAAGACTGTGTTTTTAGTCCCCTAGATACTGGGATCACCCGCTCCAATTCAAATGGCTGATAAACAGGAAACATAGTTGAATGTACAGACATTGTATGAGAGACAAATGCAATAAATAGTGTGGAAAAAAGAGGGCATGAAATAGTTGACATGTATATTGTTTAACTAAAACGGATAGCATGACATAATTTCACATATATGATGTCTATCTAAACTGGATAGCATAGCATAACATAATTCAAAGATATGATGAATAACTAAACAGGATCGCATGACATAATTCACCTACATGTTATCTAAGTAATCAGGATCGCATCATTTAATTCACATATGTGATTTATATGCTAAACAGAGGGCATTCGATATGATGTCTAAACTAAGAACATGGTGTTGAATATTGTGTATATGATGTCTAAACTCTGCAATGCAAGACACCGTATGCATGCTATGAGTAGTATAACCATGCCAAGTTAGAGCATACACCTCAGTGGGGGAATAGGATTGGTCATCTATCTCTGAATCCATCTATGAGGAGCTATCGGGACCCAACAAGAGATCTACTTCGACAGGTAGCACTGTCTGCTCTGAAGGCCTTGTTTTCACTCCAGATTTTTCCATCTCCCACCCAAATGGCTGATTCACAGGAAGAGTAGTTTAATGTACAAAAGTTGTCGACAAATGGAAATGTAAGGAAGAAAAGGATGAGCAAGATATCATTCAAATATATGATGCCTGGTTAAACAGGATGGCATTGTACATTTCACATATATTATGGCTGGCTAAAAGACATGAGACTGCATAATTCCCATATATGATATAGAAACTAAATAGGTGGCATTACAGAACATGTCTAAACTAAGCAGATGACATATATGATGTCAAAAGTAGGCACTGCAAGGCAACATATGCATGATATGACTAACATCATTATGCCAAGGTAGAGCAAACACCTTGGGGGGTAAATAGGAGTGGTCAGTGACGTCTGAATCCGCCTCAGAACAGATATCTTCCTCTGGATTACAATCTATAGAGGGGTGGGGAGGGTTTGCCATTGAACCCACCATGGAGCGATGTCTGCATGACATTGTATTGCCGCGCAAAACTCTTCTCTTTTTCTCTACATGTTCAGCATGACTGTGTACAATATCTGACATGCATACGAAAAAAATATGGTGAGATTATGTAAGGAGAGCATGCATAAATTTAGAGTGATGGTAACAACCAGTGGATCGACATTTTTCCGTTGAACCAAAATAGCCCTAATGGATCGACGTGAATGTATAGTAATAAGTGATGCAACAAGTGTACAACCTCTTTGCCGTAGCCGTGTCGACCTCAGCATCGTTGGGTTGGTCGCTGAAGCAGTTGAGGAAGAGGTGGCTATCAGAGGTGTGGAGGAAGATCTGAGGAATCTGTAGACGGCGTCCAGGGCACTGCTCTGTTGTGATGGATCGTTCTATCGTTGGAGCAGCTCCGGTGAGCCGTAAGACATCAAGGCTGAAGCAGCACAAGACATACATCATCAATCTCAAGTGGGATTCTAATAGCATCTCCAATAGATGATGTAAAATGGATGTAAAATTAACATCACCAAAAACCACCTGACTACAACAGATGAGGTAAAAACTGTTGACTCTGAACTTAACTGTCAAAACTGAAATTTACCGTGGAATCTGAATGCTACTGTCAAAACTGAACGCAATGGTAGCAAAGAGGCACTTGACATGTAGTTTAGGGAGGGCCTGCAGTTCATCTTCAACCTGCACCCCCTGAGCCGCCAGCCACCACCGGCCGAACCGCCGGCCCCAGCGCCACCTTGTCGCCCCGAAACAACTCGCCACCGCCGCCCCGGCCAGCCCTCTAGGCCCCCCACCCCCACCCTGAACCCTAAGATAGATAGTGGGGTACCTCTCCGGCGAGCCCCCGTCCCCGCTGCGGGTGGTTCTTCCTTAACTCCGGCGGGCCCCCCAACCCCTGAAAATCGACTGACCCAAAAGTTGATTCGGTCGACTGAAGTGTGGCTTAATCGGAGCAGAGCAGCAGCACAAGCGAGGGGGAGAGCAGCAGCAGCTGCTGGGCGAGCGAGCGATCGAGCGAGAGCCGGAGCAGCAGCAGCACGAGCGAGCGAGCGAGAGCCGGAGCAGCAATAGCAGATCCGGATGGTATGGACACCGCCGCTGAAGGGGCCTCGCACTCGGGGAGAGCCGTCGTAGAGATGTCACCTGCGGCGCCGGCTTCAAGGTAGCCGCTCCATGGGGGTGCGGGATGGAGCACCGTCGGCGCCGGGAGGTCGAGTTAAGGAGAAGGTGCGATGCGATGAGTGTACAACCTCTTTGGTGGTGCCGAGTAGGCCTCGGCTTCGTCCGAGGAGTCGGTGAGGATGTTGCGGTTCAAGTGGAGCAGGTTAAGGCGGCGCTGTGGGGATGGAGCAGCCACGATAGATGAGGCGATCATTGGAGCAGCTCCTTGGAGGTGGAGGACGGGGCGGCTAAACCGGCGGGACGGTGAGATGGACGACGGATCCTCATCTGGGGAGGTGGACGAGGGACGTCGAGCTGTTGCGGTGGACGACATCGTCGGGGAAGAGGCTCCGGCTGGGCAGCGGTGATGTGGCGGACGGAGGAGGGTGGGGTTTCGCGGCTGGAGCGGAGAGGTTATGGCGGCCTGGGATTTCGAATGGCGAAAAGGGGGCGATGGGAGGGGGTGAAGCATGACTTAGGGACGCGCTTGTCCAAAATGTAGGGTGTGTTACAAAAGTACCCCCACCGATTTGAACTAGCGGCCCTTTCGGCTCAGGGTTAGAAGGGGGATTTCGCGTGTCGGGATTTGGCAGCTAGAGGGAGTTTTCGCGCGCATTGTAATTTCGGGATAGCAAGGTGCGGGTTGTGAAGGCGCCAGTTTTGGGAGCACGATATCTGAATTTTCGGGATATAACAAGACGCGGGTTGAATTTTAGGGACAAGCCTAACATGTAGTAATATTGTACTTGTACGTACCAAATCAATTCACACTTCCCTCAACCAAAAAGAAAACGAAAAAAATAAAACTATTCACACCACACAAAGAGAGAGTCTTGCCCTGTTTTACTATACAAATGCTATTCAAAGCTACTCCCTCCTTCCATCTATATAGGGTCTAATGCGTTTTTCAATGCTAACTTTGACCAAATATTAGAGCGTTGATATATGACATGCAACTTACACAAAGCACACTGTTAAATTTGTATGTGAAAAGTTCTTTCAATGATATAATTTTCACATTGTGCATGTCATGTACTATTAATCTTGTCAATAGTCAAAGGCGGTCTTAAAAATCTCATTACGCCCTATATAGATGGAAGGAGGGAGTATGAATCCATGTTATGTCCGATTAAATTTTTTCGCTTGCTGTATAATGCATGTAACCTACTCATACCAACATTTTAGTGCATTCCAAATGTCTACTACCGCTACAATTGGAACTAAATTTGAATTCGTTTCTCTATTTCAATAAGAATCTACAATCATGATTGTTGTCAACTTCAACCATCATAGTTTCCTTGCTATCCGCCAGATATAAATCGGATGGCCTATAATGCAGGATGGCAGGCACACCACCATCAACAGCTCCGTTTTTTATAAGAGTAGAGATAAAATATATTAAATGTAGTATAACATGTTCATAACCACACCATGTGTATCAGTGTTATATATATTCACACATGCGTTGGTCTGAAACACTATGATAAATTCTTCAAATATCCGAATTCGCTTTTTATAATGAAGTATATATGATCTCTATTCGTCTTTTACACCCACACAACCCTCTTATCTTTGTAGCTAGCGCTAACTTTCTCTTGTGCATGCACACGCCCACATCCCGCTCACCCTCCCTCAGCATTCTCTAGCTCGATCGTGCAAATTCGTCTTTTCACTTTAGGTCGTTCA
>NC_057812.1:579241632-579242695 GCF_018294505.1 Triticum aestivum
AGCTCCTTCTTTACGGCACACATTGATCGATATGCCTCTCTAGCCAGGTGTGCGTAGCACAAACACAAGCTTCCCCTCTTCTCTTGTCACCGTCCATGCCTCACTCCCACCACTCATTTCATCGTTCTCGTACTCGCACACTCCTCCCCCCTCGATATAGTATACCTCTCATACCACCTCCTACATGCATCCCTCTCTCTCTCTCTATCCTTCTCCTCGTGCCTCATTTGCTTCTAACACACACATGCATGTATACCGATCGATCTCCCAACATATACCTAGATCGACTTTAACTACCCCCCCCCATCGATCGACGTACCTCACAAGTTATGTCTCTCCTTTCTCTAACAAAGGGCGATTGATCTTCCTATGTAGTTACGTCTGCTTACCACAGCCACATCATCCCCCCTCATCATTCGTGCATGCCTCCTGACCCGTCTCTCACACGCACGTGCACAAACAACAAGCAGCCATCTCCTCTCTTATTGATATTGCGGGCATGCCCTCCGTTTGTCTAGCAAGCCTATCCCACCATTTGTTAGAAGCAACTCCACTACCACCCCCTCCGACACTCTAGCTCTGTCTCTCTCCCAACCTTATTCCTCTCCTGCACATATGCATGGATGCCGATCGATCTCCCTTAATACATGAGGCAGATCGATCTCCTTAATACATGAGGTAGGCCTCTCTCCTCCTCCACACATATACCAGCCATTGTACCTCTATAGTTAATTTGGCCTCCCTCTTCCCCCACCACACACCGATAGTCGAGCGCTGCAGGTAGGTATCCATGCCATAGAGACAAACTGCACATGTCCCATCTCACGTTTCAGTAGGCCAGCCACTCTATATCTTTGACGTGGGCACACACAAATTTGATGGCACTCTTTATCGATCGCGCGGGCGCACACACACACACATCATCATCATCATCCCTCTCTTCGATTCTATGGACACCTCAAGCCGATGATACCTCCACTCTCTTCTCGTGGATCGCCCCCTCTACATATATGTTATATCCAGGACTCTATTTCACACACATTGCATATGTTACATTTTTTAT
>NC_057812.1:579242954-579350174 GCF_018294505.1 Triticum aestivum
GAACCCACACACTATATCTCTCTAGGTTTGTATCTCTCTCACACAACCCCACGTAGGTGGTGTACATATACAAGAAGAGAATAGGTGCACCGTGCACGTACTCACACTTCGTGCCTAGCCACACCCGGGCGGGTACACGGTGGAGCTCATTTCTTTACTAAATGGCAGCCCACGTGCTAATTTGAACGCCTTTAGTGGTTGTTTACCTAGGGAGGTCATGTACCACGCGTGCACGAAACAAAGTTCGACTTAACGCGTTGCCGCGTTATTTTTAAATAAACTTATAGCGCTCAATGGCACGTACACAGAGTATAAAACGATTTTTATGGAGAAAAAGGTAGTCCGCTCACTATATACAATGGAGTCTGCCTGCCTGGTTTGTCGCTCTTCAGAGTATCTCACACAAGGCTGCGGTGGCCTCTCTCTCTCACCGTTGGTTACTGATCCGGCCGCATCCTGTCCGCCAGGGGAAAGGGAG
The DNA here is from genome assembly GCF_018294505.1 of Triticum aestivum. Classification (NCBI taxonomy): domain Eukaryota; kingdom Viridiplantae; phylum Streptophyta; class Magnoliopsida; order Poales; family Poaceae; genus Triticum; species Triticum aestivum. Next base: position 579,243,433 of record NC_057812.1, read on the forward strand.
TGCGGTGGCCTCTCTCTCTCTCTCACCGTTGGTCACTGATTCGGCCGCATCCCGTCCGCCGGGGGAAAGGGAGGAAGTGCATCGTTTCTCCGTTCGACGGCGCCGAGGCAGCACGTCCCGATCTGCGGTACACGTTGTTCTCTCTGACCAAGCTCCGGCGCGGCAGGGCCTACGCCACCTGCTCACAGATTCCGCCCGCCGCCGCTCACCTAGTTACATCCCGACGACCTCCAGGTATCCCCTCCGGCCTTGCTCCACTGCCCGTCTTCCCACGTCACTGCATGTGGATCTTCCATAGTTCTTTGCCCAAAATGTAGCTCGTCCGGCGTACTTTCCATATTGCATTCTCGTCCTCACACCGTTTTAGACAAACACAACCATGTTGTTATCTTCCCTTAGGACAAGGAATATGCTTCTTTTTTGTCGTCGCATGTGTCATCAACTGTTATTGGCCAGTAATTGTTTCCTTTCTACCTCTTTTTTGCAAACAGGGCTATCCATTTCACCTCGTTGCTATTGCGACCTTTTGGTGAACTGCACAGATCACTTTTTTCTTGAGAGTGTTTTGTGCAGTTGTACTAAAATGGCACACGGGCAATGTCTCTACATTTCAATGCGACTGCACAAAGGGAGATTGGTTTTGCTCTATCCTCCTCATCCAACTCCGAGCCTAATCTTCTCCAACTAGTTAGTCTTAAGAGAGACTGCAAAGGTGACCGGCTTCTATTTGTGTGTTTATTGTTTCATCAACAGTGCTCTATTATCGTAATCACACTTAATATCTTTGGAACAGGGACGCTCAGCTCTATTTTAGTGGAACTGCGCAAAATGATCGGAATGTTGCATGCTCCAGACAGCTACTTTTTTTCCCAACATGCCTTGTTGATTTAGACAGAGCTGGGGGGACGTTGCTGCCAATGAAAGCATGGATCAATTTTAATTTAACACCTTCTCACAACTCTGTCTTCAGTTGTGATGTAATTATTAGCTCTGGTCTGCTAATAATTGACATGCATTAGCAAGGAAGTTAGTTTTTATTATTTCCGAAAGAGCATCGATGGCAAGACACGCAAAATAAAAGCTGAAAGCTCACACCATTGTACAATTCCATGTCGCTTGAAAATTATTTGTATAGTACGTCAATTATGTAAACAAATGATGGAAGCTTGATAGCATTGCCAGAAGCCTCTTCATCATCCGGGTTCATGTGCCATGCACAAAATTATACTCCTTCATTCCTAAATATTTGTCTTTTTACAAATTTCAAATGGGCATATTTTAGAGTGTAGATTCACTCATTTTGCTTCGTATGTGTACTCCCTCCGTTCCTAAATATTCTATTCGTCTTTCTAGAGATTTCAACAAGTGACTACATACGGAGCAAAATGAGTGAATCTACACTCTAAAATATGTCTATATACATTCGTATGTGCCAGTCCATTTGAAATCTCTAAAAACACAAATATTTGAGTAGTCACTCGTTGAAATCTCTAGAAAGACGAATACTCCGGAGTATATTTAAGAACCGAGGGGGTAGTGCATAACCGCATGGGAGACTCAGCCCGGTCGTTGCGCCGCATTAATAGTGAGTAATGAGCAGTCAAATCATAAGCCCCACCTTTCCCACTGTAAGTTCCTCTGAAGAAGCAACCATCAATACGCTCTTCTTTGAACCCGCTCATACTACTCCATCCGTCACTGTATATACAGCGTGCTTCAGAAAAAATAAAAAAAAATCTATGGGACCAAAGCGACTACGATCGGCGTGAAAAATAGCATTGGTAGTTATAGCACAGCGTCTATTACTAGAGGGAATAATGCGTACACACATGCATGTAGTGCTTCCTCCCCGGGTACACACATGCATGCACTTACTCCACTCCGTAGTAGTACAGTACATGGAGAGAAAATTGTGGACTTGATTGCGATTACCACTCCCTAATTAATTGAGCATTAAACCAAATGTGTCTAAAGTCTCTCTGGTGGTGGAAATGCATTGAGAGAAATGCATCATAATGAAGCGCGCCCTGCAAACTGTGACGGAGGGAGGAGTAGTATGAAGGTGCAAAACCAAGTACACGTATGGACAGTCGGTCAACGCACCTCCTCTTGGCATATCACTGACATGTGGGACAGGAGTGTGAGCAAATCGATCTCAATTTATGACAAAGAGCCAACCCGCTGTTCCTTGAGAGAGATGAGGAGCGAGAACACACAGACGGGCTCGCACGGAGGCCAAGATATATTCGAGCATGGTTGGTTGATCGATATCATTCATTACATGTTGGGCTGCCGTTTTCTGCCCTTCTCCGGAATAAACGTGTACTTTATCAAAGATAAAAAAATAAGAGTACAGACGCTCCACCATGTGGTTCTAGTAGTAGTACTACTCGTACTACTGCGCTTGGCTCTTCGCCTCTTTGTGAAGTCGAACAATGATGGTACTCCGCATGTTGGGTACTACAGTGTATGCCTCTGACAATCTGACACCGAATGGACTGACGCATGTCCACCGAGGGTATGTTGCATTACTCAAAAGGCATAAGCGAGCTTCACTTTGTCCTGCAAGCTTCTCCTCGTTCTGCGAGTTGATGGGACACACCAAAAAGTAGTGCTAGTCCATACTCCCTCCTTTCCGGTTAATATGGCTTAATCTTTTTTGCGGGTAAATGAGAGAGCGTTATTCATATATAAGCATTCTTAGGACGATCAGCCAAGACACTGGTCACTAGGAAGCGAGGTACCCCGCAAAAAATAACTAGGAAGCAAGGTGTTTCGTCAAGCCAGCTCTCGGCCACATTCAAAGTGCAGCAAGCACGGTTCACACGAAGATGCGCCGCAAGGTTTGCTGACCTGTTTACATGCTGAATAACAAAAAAAGAGGAAATATTACTGAGCGCTACTATTTGTAACAGGATAAGAGCCAGAATTAAGCGAGAATTGTGGTGAGTGTTCCATGCAATCAACTTCCATTATCACATGCGAGAACCCTCGAAGAGAACCAAATGTGTTGAAGATTGCTTTATCACATTTTAAAATTATAATAAGAGTGCAGACGCTCCTCCATCTGGTTCCTAGTACTAGTATAGTACCACTAGTAGAAAAAGGGTCAAACGTGAAGCACATTAGTGCCGGTTTGAATTTGAGCCGGCACTAATGTGTACATTAGTGCCGGTTCCAACGGCTAGCCGGGCCGCTGTCATTAGTACCGGTTCATGGCGAACCTTAAGCACCGGTTCGCGCCACGAACCGGTACTAAAGTGAGTGGTGGCAGGATATTGTCAGTCCGGGGCCCCTCCAGCACCTTTAGTACCGGGTCGTATCACGAACTGGCACTAAAGGTCGTCCTACATAGACCCTTCGTCCAACCGAGCTCGCTCTGTTCTTCCCCTTTCCCCTCTCCTCTCTCTGTTCTTTTCCCTCTTCCTCTCAAGCTCATCACACATTTTTCCCAAGATTTGAAGGCCCCCATCCATTCAAATGATCACAAAGGTTAGAAACTCTTTCCTTTCATCTCTCATTGCTAGATTAGCTCGTGCAATGCTTTATATAGTGATTGATTTTTGAGTTTAGTAATTTGGGAGGAATTATATATATGTGCTAGTATCTGATTTATATGCAATTTGAGGTCAAAAATAACACTTAGTTTTGCATATGTAGGTGTGGTTTACTTAGTACCTTCTAAATCTCCGTCGTAAGCACCGTCGATCGCTCGCAACATCCCGTCGTCGGCACCACCTTGTGGTGAGCCTCTTGTTCATGAAGTTTTATATAAAAAAATGATGTTTGTGTGATTTGGATATATAGTTACTCGTATAATTATCTTACCCATACGTTGTTTGTTATGCATAGTGCCATGGTTTTGATATCCGTCCCCGTTGGCCCTCGTCCGGGTTATGATTCGGATGTGGTATATTCTCTTTTAAAACTATTCATTGCATTTCGTGTTTATGACAAATTATGCCCATCAAGTTGACATAGATATTTGTATGTAGGATGTAGTTGAACCCGAAATTCCAACTGACCCTATTGTCGAGAGGTTAAATTTAGTTGAAAGAGAAAACGAGGATTTGAAGGAAAAATTGAAAAGAATTGAGGGGGAGAAGATGGAATTGGAGTTGCATGTTGCCGATGTCGTCGATGATCACAAGATTAAGATGGAGAAAATGCGCTTGAAGATTAGAAAGATTAGAAAATATGCCATTCATAGTGAGGCTTGGTATCATTATGTTGTTGGATCAATTGTTACCTTAGTTGCGATCTTGATCGCATTTGTTGTTGCATTTAAATTCTTTAGCTAGAGAGTTATTTGTTTGTTTCATTGAAGTGTTGTATGCTCTTTATGTATGAACTTTATGTATTGTATTAATTTGATGGTTTCGATGCTGTGTATTGAAGATGAGCCGGCAATGGATGTACGATGACCGATGCTCTCCCGAGTTCATCAATGGCGTGCGTACTTTTCTGCTTGCGGCTGAGGCAAACAAGCGAGCGGATGGTTTTATGCATTGTCCATGTGCTGGTTGTAAGAATGGTCACAATTACTCTATGTCAAGAACCATTCACGTCCACCTGTTTGAGTCCGGTTTCATGCCCCACTATAATGTTTGGACCAAGCATGGAGAAAGAGGGGTTATGATGGAAGACAATGAAGAAGAAGAGGACGACGACAGCTATCCTGGCCATGGGTTCCCTGAATACGATGATACAACAATGAGGGAAGAAGCTGAGCCGGCAATGCGGGAAGAAGCTGAAGAAGAGGCATCGGATGAGCCCGTTGATGATCTAGGTCGGGCCATTGCCGATGCAAAGAGAAACTGCGCAAGTGATTTGGAGAAGAAGAAGTTGCAGCGCATGTTAGAGGATCACAAAAAATTGTTGTACCCGAATTGCGAAGGTGACAAGAAAAAGCTGGGCACCACACTGGAATTGCTGCAATGGAAGGCAGAGAATGGTGTATCTGACAAGGGATTTGGAAAGTTGCTGGTAATGATAAAGGATATGCTTCCAAAGGACAATGAATTGCCCGAGAGTACGTACCAAGCAAAGAAGGTTGTCTTCCCTCTAGGGTTAGAGGTGCAGAAGATACACACATGCCCTAATGATTGCATCCTCTACCACGGTGAGTACGAGGATTTGAACGCTTGCCCGGTATGCGGTGCATTGCGCTATAAGATCAGCCGCGATGACCCTGGTGATGTCGAGGGCGAGCGCCCTAGGAAGAAGATTCCTGTCAAGGTGATGTGGTATGCTCCTATAATACCACGGTTGAAACGTTTGTTCCAAAACAAAGAGCATGCCAAGGCGATGCGATGGCACAGAGAAGACCGTAAGAAAGACGGAAAGTTGAGAGTACCCGCTGACGGGTCACAGTGGAGAAAAATCGAAAGAAAGTACGGGAAGGAGTTTGCAGATGACGCATGGAACGTATGGTTTGGTCTAAGCGCAGATGGCATTAATCCTTTTGGGGAGCAGAGCAGCAACCATAGCACCTGGCCTGTGACTCTATGTTTGTATAACCTTCCTCCTTGGTTGTGCATGAAGAGGAAGTTCATTATGATGCCAGTGCTCATCCAAGGCCCTAAGCAACACGGCAACGACATTGATGTGTACCTAAGGCCATTAGTTGAAGAACTCTTACAACTGTGGAATGGAACAGGTGTACGTGCGTGGGATGAGCACATGGGGGAAGAATTTGACCTAAAGGCTTTGTTGTTCGTGACCATCAATGATTGGCCTGCTCTCAGTAACCTTTCAGGACAGACAAACAAGGGATACCACGCATGCATGCACTATTTGGACGATACCGACAGTATATATTTTGCTAATTGTAAGAAGAATGTGTACCTGGGACATCGTCGATTTCTTCCGAGCAGGCATCCCGTAAGAAAGAAAGGCAAGCATTTCAAAGGTGAGGCGGATCACCGGAGGAAGCCTCGCCACCGTACTGGTGCTGATGTACATGATATGGTCAAGGATTTGAAGGTGGTCTTTGGAAAGGGTCCTGGTGGACAACCTGTTCGAATGACGCTGACGGACGTGCACCCATGTGGAAGAAGAAATCTATATTTTGGGACCTGCCCTATTGGAAAGACCTAGAGGTCCGCTCCGCAATCGACGTGATGCACGTGACGAAGAATCTTTGTGTGACCCTACTTGGCTTCTTGGGAGTGTATGGGAAGACAAAAGATACACCTGAGGCACGGGAGGACCAGCAACATATGCACAGAAAAGACGACATACATCAGGGTCATGCAAGCTACGCTCTTACCAAAGAAGAGAAGGAAATCTTCTTTGAATGCCTGCTTAGTATTAAGGTACCGTCTGGCTTCTCGTCAAATATAAAGGGAATAATAAACATGGCAGAGAAAAAGTTCCAGAACCTAAAGTCTCATGACTGCCACGTGATTATGACGCAACTGCTTCCGGTTGCATTGAGGGGGCTTCTACCGGAAAACGTTCGATTAGCCATTGTGAAGCTATGTGCATTTCTCAATGCAATCTCTTAGAAGGTAATCGATCCAGAAATCATACCAAGGTTAGAGAATGATTTGGTGCAATGTCTTGTCAGTTTCGAGTTGGTGTTCCCACCATCCTTCTTCAACATCATGACGCACGTCCTAGTTCACCTATGCGAAGAGATTAATGTTTTGGGTCCTGTATTTCTACACAATATGTTCCCCTTTGAGAGGTTCATGGGAGTCTTAAAGAAATATGTTCATAACCGTGCTAGGCCAGAAGGAAGCATCTCCAAGGGCCATGAAAATGAGGAGGTCATTGAGTTTTGTATTGACTTTATTCCTGACCTTAAACCGATTGGTGTTCCTGAATTGCGGCATAAGGGCAGACTGGATGGAAAAGGCACGCTAGGAGGGGAACAAATGATATGTATGGACGGACATTCTCTCACTGAAGCACACTACACAGTTCTACAGAATTCCGCCTTGGTGGCTCCGTATATGGATGAACACAAGAATTTGCTACGCTCCAAACACCCGGAGTGGTATGATGACTGGATTACACGTGAACAAACCAGGAGTTTCGCCAGCTGGTTGCAGACACGTACCATTCATGACACCTCTATTGAAGATGACCTGTACTTGTTGTCCCAGTTACCATCTTCGAATATAATGACTTTCAAAGGGTACAAGATAAATGGTAATACATTTTACACGATCGCCCAAGATAAGAAGAGCACCAACCAAAACAATGGTGTCCGCTTTGATGCAGAAACCAAGACAGGAAAGGAAACATATTATGGTTATATATAGGACATATGGGAACTTGACTATTGACGTGGTTTGAAGGTCCCTTTGTTTCGGTGCAAATGGGTCAATATGACACGAGGCGGGGTAACGGAAGACCCGCAGTACGGAATGACAACAGTGGATCTCAACAATCTTGCGTATGCAGACGAACCATTCGTCCTAGCCAATGATGTGGCACAAGTTTTCTATGTGAAGGACATGTCTACCAAGTCAAGAAAAAGAAAAGATAAGGAAGCGAATGCATCGTACGATGAGCCAAAGCGGCACATAGTTCTTTCTGGGAAGAGAAACATCGTGGGAGTGGATGACAAGACAGACATGTCAGAAGATTATGAAAAGTTTGATGAAATTGCTCCGTTCACAGTGAATATTGACCCGAGCATCCCGTTAAATGATGAAGATTTTCCATGGTTACGGTGCAAAGGGACACAGCGAAGAAAAAGTTTCACACCCAAAGATCTGGGATGTGATCGGCTTCACTATCATCACTTTCTTCTGTGTTTCACACCCAGGAGGGAATCTCTGTAATAGTTAGGGTAGTTATGTGTTTTGGCATTTGAAACGCAAAGAAATTTTATGTGCAAACAAATTCTTTCATGCCTTTACTGATTTTTTAAGCTAAATGACCCTGAAATTGAAAAGCATTTCAAATGAACTCAGAAAAGGTTGAAAGTTGGCATGGTATCATAATTTCACCCACATAGCATGTGCAAAAAAGTAGAGAGGGTTACCGCAAAAACTGGATGCACTTCATGTACTAAATGGACAATCTCTTTCGAGGTATCAGGGTTTCGGACGAAAACTCATCCGTTACAAAAGGCATTTCATTTTTTTTAAATAACCTAAGCATTACAAATTGAATATAATGATAAAACACACTAATATTAAACATAAGAAAAAAGAAACACTGAAATTCTATTCTCAAAGTTAAGTTATTCACAAACTAGTGATTCACACAAATTTCAAATAAATCAAAATTTAAACTATTCAAATTTGTAAACTACCGGTACTAACAGAAAGTTTGTAATTTTTTGTACCTAAAGCAAAAATATTCACAAAGAAACTCTAAATACAACAAAAAATCAACTCAAACAAAAATAAATAAAGCAAAAAAAAGAAGAAAAAAAAGCCCACCTACTGCGCCACAGCGGCCTGCATACGACTAGAAAACCAACCTGTTGTTGGGCCAGGATGCAGGCCCAGTAGGCCCACAAGGCAGCACAGAACATTTAGGCCCAGTAGGCCTGCTTTGGAGAGGAGCTCGAGGGAGCTACCGCACTGGGGCTTATAAACCAGTGCGGACGCCCCTCGGCTAGCGAGGTGGGACTAAACATTTTGCACCGCACCTGCGCCAGCACACCCCCTTTAGTGCCGAGTGGTAGCACCAACCGGTACTAAAGGAGGGCCTTTAGTACCGGTTGGAGCCACCACCCGGCACTAAAGGGGGTGCGGTTCCCGCTGCTTGGCCTGGCCAAACAGGCCTTTAGTACCGGTTGGTGGCTCCAACCGGTACTAAAGGTCCATCCTATATAACTAAACACTTCAAAAATTTCAGTTTCTCCTCTGCTTCTTCTCCTCTGCCCCGTCGCCCACCGCCCCCGTCTCCATAACCCTCGTCGCCGCCCCCGTCCCCGTCGTCGCTGCCCCATCGTCCCCGTCGTCACCGCCGTGCCGTCCCGGCCCGTCCCACGTCGTCCCCGTCCCCGTCATCGCCGCCCCGTCCCCCTCATCGCCACCCCGGCCCATCCCCGTCATCGCTGCCCCGTCCCTGTCCCCATCGTCGCCATCCCCGTCATCGCCGCGCCCGTCGCCGTCCCCGTCGCCGCCCCCCATCGCCTCTCGGGTCGCCGATGAGCACACACACACACACACACACATATAGCATTGTTAGAAATTTTTCTTTTTTTAGTTATAGAAATAGTTAGTTATATAGCATTGTTAGAAATGTTAGAATTGTTAGAAATTTTTCTGTTTTTTAGTTATAGAAATAGTTATAAAATAGTTAGAATTGTTAGAAATTTTTCTGTTTTTAGTTATAGAAATAGTTATAAAAAAGTTAGAAATTTTTCTTTTTTTAGTTATAGAAATATTAGAAATGTTATACAAATGTTAGTTATATATATAGAAATGTTATAACTTTTTTTCTGTTTTTTAGTTATAGAAATATTAGAAATGTTATAGAAATGTTAGTTATATAGCATTGTTAGAAATATTATAGGAATGTTAGTTATATAGAAATGTTAGAAATTTTAGTTATGAAAATCCGATCATTAAAAAAATGTTACTTTTTGCGGGCATATAGCTAGTATTTGTTCTCGACGATGCCCGGCCCGCATCCTCGCCGTCGACCCGTCCGCGACGACGTCCGGCTGACCCATGTCCGGGACTGGGCTCCGCCGGGCTGGCACTGGGAGGTGCTTCCTGGAGGGGCACGCCGCTTGATGAGGAACCCAGCCCCGGGTCCCGTCGTCGACCCTGATCTCGTTTGGTGGCGTTTGCGTGGGCCAGTGTCAGTGCGGAGGGAGCCGGCCCCGCCGGAGGTGGTACGTCGCCATGTCAGGGAGGAGGACGAGCACGTCCATCGCTACATGGTTGCATTAGAGGGCGGCAGGTTCTCCAATACCTAGCAGTTTCTTCAGGGATCTCACTTCAGCTATGATCCTGTGAGGGTTCCTTCTCTTTGGGTGTCCACCGCCCGCGCCGCATGAACCACGAGTGTCCTAGATTCTTCTGTAGTATTCGATCTTTATTAGCTACCTAGCCAGTGATGTACTCGATATATAATATTCGAGACGATGTATTCGAGATTATATATTATTCGAGACGATGTATTTGAGATTATATCTATTATTCAAGGCGATGTATTCGAGATTATATCTATTATTCGAGACAATGTATTTGAGATTATATCTATTATTTGAGACGACGTATTCGAGATTATATTCGATGATGCTTATTATGTACTATGATTGATTCAGTTTTTCCTTATTAATTGATTGCATCCATGCATTGTAATTTGAATATATTTCTTTTGGATTAGTTAAACAAAACCTATGGCGGACAATACCGGCAGAGAGGGAGAAGAGGCCCTGTTCAATATCATATGCAATCCTCGCGGGCCAGATGATGATCAGAATAAAGAAGATTATGACGGCTCCGAATATCTAAACAACACCGGGGAGGGTGATATGATATTCGATCGCGACGACCGAATTGATGAAGTCGTGAACTATGAACATGACGAAGAAAATGTTGATCTTGAAACAACAAATACTGGCGAGGTATATATATTTATATAAGCAGGCATCTGGTGATCATCACATGGTTTAAATGACTTGAAGATATATTAACGAATCGATCTTTCTTCTTTCAGCCATCCGGATCGAGCAAATCTTCAGGCAACAGGACAAAACGAGGCCCGAACAAAAATTTGAAGGAGGGCGTAAAGTATAATATCGAGGCAATCAGACCTAATGGCGAACCATTCGCACCTAAGAAGATTGCGGACAAGTTCGTTCGTCAGTGCAGAGTTCTTGTGAAGGACCAACTCCTGATCTCCCTTCAAGAATGGAGAGAGCCATCAAAGCCACGTCTAGGAGTTACTTTTGTCGACGACAGACAAAAACAGTTGCTTTGGGAAACGCTCATGGAACATTTCACCCTACCAGATCATTTCACAAATGCAGATGTGGAGAAAGTCAAGGACGCTGCTCTTAGGAAGATGGCGGTTGCATTCAAGAACCACAAGATTCGTGAATGGGCCAAGTACGTCAACGGAGGAAGGAAGACTCCAGTATTCGAGGGAACACTAGAGAACCAAAGTGCTCATTGGGACGATTTTGTGAAATTCAAGGATTCGGAATTATCTAAGGAATGGTCGAGAATAAACAAGGCCAATGCCGCAAAAAAGGATAAGTTCCATAAGCTGGGGCCAGGTGGCTATGCGGTGGGATTGCCTAAGTGGGATAAGTCTGAGAAAGAGATGTTGGATGCAGGTGTCACTCCAGAAACATTGAGCTGGCCCCCCAGGTGCAGGACTTGGTTCTATGCGCATGGGGGGGAGTTGGACACGAAGACAGGCAAAGTTTCCAAGAAGGCATGTCTGGACGGAGCCGAAGATAAGCTACTTGTTGCAATAGAAGAGGCTCGATCCGGGTTGTTTGAGCCCAACAGAGAGAACGATGAGCTTATGCGTGCCCTGGGAAATCCTGAACACCCGGGAAGAACACGAGGCATGGGCGCTATTCCGTGGTATGAGGGGTTTTCGGACTGGAACGCCGACTACAGAACCCGTGCGAGAAAGAAGATTGCGGAGGAGAAGAAGAGGAAGATGGAGGAGGAGCAGAGGAAGCTAGACTATGAACACCTTCAAGGCTTAGAATCAGCGCACGCGGACTTGGCAATCAAATTCCAGCGGCAACAGGAGCAGATCGACTCACTTAGCCAGCAAAGGGGGTCTCAGCAGCTAGCGGATGATCCACCAATGGACAGCACCGTCCCATCCATGCCGATAAGCAGCGTGGGTTCCGCCCCGGACGATGCATTGCTGGATAGCTACCCAGTGGATGACATCATGGGGAACACTAATTGCGAGCTACACTTCAAAATGAAGAACATATCCATGAAGGTGGCGGACGCTCTTGCTTTTACAAATCCCCCCGAGGCAACCTTCCATTGCAACCCGATTCTAGCGGGCTATGCTCGTGTCTTGGTTGATGAGGTGGTGGACCAATATTCGGGGCTAGAGCTTGACATTCCTGGAGGTGACGATGAGCACACACTAGGAGAGGCCAACCATCGTATCATCCTATGGAGAAAGGATTGCATCATCTTTCGAAGGCCACCGACACCGCGTCATCCGACTCCTCGTCGCAGTCCGCCACCGAGTCAGCAGACTCCCACTCCTCCAAGTCCACCAATGCGTCAGGCCACTCCTCCTCCAAGTCCGGCACAGCTTCAGGCCACTCCTCCTCCAAGTCCGGCACAGCTTCAGGCCACTCCTCCTCCTCCTCCAACTCAGCCACGTCAGCTGTCTTCGCCGCCTCAGCAATCACAGAAGAGAGCCGCCTCAGCTATGGTGCATAGCGGTACAAGTCGAGGTAGTACTGCAGGTACAGGCGGAGGCAAGTGATTTCAATATGGTCCAAGCCTCGCGCCTCTTCCGCAGAGGCCTTATGACAAGTCCGAGGAGGAAAACGTAGCCATATCGAAGGCCGAGGTGGAAGCCCATTTTGCACCGAAACCGCCACCGCCGCCAAGGGAGAAAGTGCCTGTGGAAAAGATTGACCACTTCATTCGTATGGCTAGACCACCAGCTCCCAAGCCTGTTGACACAGACTATGAGCGCCACCTCAGGAAGTTAAATCGAGCACGTCTACAGAAAGAGGCGAGCTCGAGCTCGAGCAAATCAGCTGGCAAAAGGAGCGGTAAAACCGTTCCCCAGCTGTGAGAACAGGCTACGCAATCAATCCCCCCGCTTGTTGTGCCAACAACACATGAGAGTAGGCGCGCCCAATATTATTGTGGGCAAACCGTTAACGTTCCCGGGGTGGGCGATGTGGTAATAACCGAGGAGCATATTGCGCAGGCTGAATCGATCGGGATCACTGTTGGACAACTCCTCGATATCGAGCCCATGTCTTCGACTAGAGAGGAGGAAATAAAACGAAAATATGCCCGGGGCCAACCTTTGGTCGAGCCAGAGGAGGTCAATAAGCTCCCAATGAGAATGTATGAATTGCATCAATGGTACATGGACATTACCAAGATTTCCAATCGAGAGTCCCTCATGGTGAATGTCAACGAGGAGCATTACTACCATAAGAAAGTTGTGACCGTTGAGTATTCAGAACTTTTTCAGCTATACAATAAAGACGCTCTAGACAAATCTATCGTCAGTTGCTATTGTCTGTAAGTGATTCCTTTCTGTAATTTAAATCTCAAGCTAGCTGATCATTTTAATCAATCATTACATGTAATTATCCTCACTATATTCTTTTCTGTGGTATTATGCGGGATGAAGATTTATGAAATGAAAAAAAGTGGACGCTATGGCATTGGGTTCGTTGACCCAAATACCATTAATGAATACACATGGAAATTAGATCCATATCACGCAAAATGCATAGAGGAAAGCATGCTACAGTTCTTCAAGGAACTCAAATACAATGAAGATATACTACTTCCTTACAACTTCCAGTGAGTCACACTGTCTTGTACTACAAATTCTGTTTTTCCCTACTAGCTATAGCTACATGTTTTTGCTTACATATGCCCGCTTAATTAAGACATGCAAACGTGTGTGCATGCAGATATCACTGGATCTTGTTAATCATTAAAGTTGATGAAGGAACAGTTGAAGTACTAGACTCGCTACTTAAGAAAGCAAGTGACTACACCATCGTGAACGGGATAGTCAACAGGTAATTTCAATCATTATTAACTATATCTCGGCCTATTTAATTAGTTCGTCATTTCTTGATAACAACTATTTAATAACCCATTTATTCATTTTCTTTGTCGGCGGGCAGGGCTTGGGCAAAGTTCATCAGGGTCACTCCAGGCCCATGGAAATAAAGTCTGAAATGGTATCGACCCAAGGTAAGTAATTAAGTAGTACTAGCTAGCTGCCATCTCTTTAATTATTATGCTTGGTTAATTATTATCTGATCAAAATTCCATTCTCGTAAAGGCCCTGAAGCAGGCGCCGGGGAATGATCTATGTGCATACTACGTTTGCGAGAACATTCGCATGATGGCGTCCGAAAGGAGCAAATCTCAAAGATAGGAGTGGGTACGATATCGATTGTCAGAACACTATTCACAATATTTACACCATTATCGATATCTAGTCACACAACTAATACACATGCATATTGATCTCCTTCTTAACAGTTCAAAGAGGTGCGGGACAAGCTCCTAGCACAGGACCGCATAGAAGCAATTCAAGAGGAAATAGCGGGATTTTTGCTCGACCAGGTCATAGATCCCAAAGGAGAATACTATTACCCGCTACCGCCCCCATGAACCACTTCCAATTGTTATCGTGCTCCGAAGGCACCAATTAGCTAGGCTAATGCCACTGGCTCCGAAGGCACAAATTAGGAGAAATTGTATATATATATATACATGTGTGTATATATGTATGAATTAATTAATAGTGGTTGTGAGACATTCGATGATATATATATATATATATATATATATATATATATATATCGGTTCTACTAGAAATTCTATTTGTATATATGCATAATGTGTACAATATGTAGTATCGTAAAATACCACCAAACGAAAAAGAATTAAATGGAAAACACAAAATTAAATGAAAAACAAATCATAAACCCACCCCCCCCCCAACATTTTAATACCGGTTGGTGACACCAACCGGTACTAAAGGGCTCCCTGCCCCCGAAGCTGGCTCCTGCCACGTGGTTGCCCTTTAGCACCGGTTCGTGCTGAACCGGTACTAAAGGGGGGGCCTTTAGTGCCTACATTTTAGCGCCGGTTACCAAACCGGCACTAAAGGGCTTACGAACCGGTGCTATTGCCCGGTTCTGCACTAGTGTACGTACCTTTATAGACTATAGTAGTAGTACTAGTAAACTTTGCTCTTGGTTGTTCGCCTATTCGGGAAGTCGAACAATAATAGCACTAGTAGTATAGTGTATGCTTCTGGCAATCTGACACCAAATTAACTGTTGCACGTCCACCGCCTGAGCGAGGGAGAGCTTGCATTAGTCAAAAGTTTCTCCTTGTCCTGCGAGCCACCGCGCGCAAGCGTCTCCCGTCCTCCAACCTTCTCCTCGTTCGGCAAGTTGATGGGACACAGCAAAGTAATGCTAGTCCATACTGCCTCCTCTCCGGTTAATATGGCTTAATTTCAAACGAGATAAATACACTGTCTGTCACTATCACTACAAGAAATATGTCAACTTATGACCACCACTGTTGGTCACTGAATGGTCACAAATTTCCACTTGTGACCTTTTTGTGACCAAAAACATAAGGTCAAAAGCTGGCCGTCACAAACTGACATTAACGACCTTCTCTGTGAGAAGGTCGTGGACGTTTACGACCAAAATATGCCTACTGGTTTGTTTTGGTCACTAGCAACCTCCCCAGGCCACGTAGGCATCCAGCGTAGCAAGCTGATGTGGCACAAGATTCAGCCCGGTCCGATTCGGCGTTTTACATGGGCCGAGCTCAACAATTTGGCCTTTTTATATATTTTTTCTGTCAATTTTTTATCGGCTTCATGGGCCAGGCCCAACAATTCAGCCTTGTTAGTTTTTGAGGCCCTCGAGCTTTTTGCAGTCCATTTCTTTTTTCTATAAGACTTTTCATTTCATTTTTGAAATTGTTCGATGCTTGTTGGTATGTGGCCTGTTTCAGCCCAATTATTTGTCCAGTTTGGCCCAAGCAGACTTTAGCCCAATCACACACATACATCCAACATTATTTCATTCAAATTAGGAAAACTCCCAGGTTTACATAACACAAAAAGAAAATATCTCCCAGGTTTACATAACACAAAAAATCATCTCGGGAATACATTTCCTTACACAGGAATATACAATAAGAAAATGATGGCACATCTGCTACTATCATAACAGCACAATGTACTTTTTTAACGGAACAGTACAATGGATTTCATTGCTCTCTCTTATGCGACATGCTCCAGCTGCCACAACTTGCCATCCTACAATGAGAGAGATATAACATTAGTGGAGCAAACTGTTGTCCAGGCACATTAGTTTTATGAGAAAACTGATCCATGAAGCAAGACCAAAACACATTCTGCGCAACTTTTGATAACACAATTTGGATTAAACAACAGATTATGCTTAGCTAACTTAGAAACAAGTACTGCCTATGATGCATGTCTATCTATGTGCATTGCATTTTACTTTGTTCAAAAGTAGAAGCTACATGTCCATTTTTCCAGGTTTGAAGCTACAAATCTAAAAGATAAAGTATAAGTTAACTGAATTGTGTTTTTTTAGATAATAACTGAATAGTGTGCAGTAGAATGAATGTTTCATAATAAACAACTAGTGTTTGTGATGAAAACTTGACGTTACAATAAAACCACTGGCAAGGCTTTTTTGAGCCTAAATAAATGATACTGCCTATTGAATTCTACAACAAACAGGTGAACTTCTGCAGTTCTAGAATTGCCACGAAATATGTTCTAGTATGCCTGAATATTCATCAACTCTTGTCATTGTATGAAAATAAAACCAGTGAATAGCACACCGTATTTGGATGCTATCTATACTAGTATGGAATGATGCCAGGTAAGATGATCTCAGTCAGGTGCACAGTTGTTTAGAAAGGAAAGCACATTTGACTGAAGTACCAATTTTCAGAGTTTGCATAGCACCATGAACAGGGAGCTGTAAATTACTAAATGTTGCCACACTAGAATGTTATCTAGAAAGAATGATACGAGGCAGGCGGCGTCCATTACCGACGATCTCGCCGAGGTGCATGGAGATGGAGTTGAGCTGGGCCAGAGGTCTTCCAGGCTTATGTTGTTCACCTGATCACCACCTCCCTGCATGCCACACACACTGCAAGTTAGATTACATACAAACAGATTGTGTTTCTAATGCCTAGCCGCCACAGGCCGTTGTTAGTCAGCAACTAACACAACATAATTAACAGCCAACTAAAGCTTAATACAAGATATTTTCATAGTTGGCATGCATCAATACAGGAATCTACAATGTTGGATAAGGTGATAAAGAAAAATAGAAATAGTGGAGTTGGAAACATATGCAGCATAATGACAAAACAAAACAATGGATCTTCTTTAGTTCATCACGGGATGTAGTAGAATGACTCAATCAGTAATCCCAGGCACGGAATTAAACACTTGCACATTCTCATCAACAAGATAATCATGTAGGCCTCCACTCCTTTAGTGATCAATTCATTAGCAAAAAGCCGGAACAATACCATGGATGACTGTAGTAAAATTACAGTATCACATTTTCATGGAGCCCCATCAATTGCACGCAGGCCTTGATCGGCCGCTACATGATGAACGTACGAACTCTATTTTTTACACTTATATGTTTTACTAGCAGCTAGCTTTTGCTTGACTGGTTCAAAAACTGCGACTGCATTGGAGAGATACCCTCGACGTGACTTGACTTGGAGGGGACAGCATTGGATCCAAGGCTGAATGAGTGAGTGATCGAAGAGACGACTTCGAGCACTTGACTTGGGGTCTCCTAAGCTAACTAGCTAGATCTGTTCAAATGATAGTACTGTACAGAAGAGAGTGTGACTAGACTAGATTAATGCCAGTGTCATCTGGTCAGAGTCAGACAAGCTGTTGACACAAGGCCAAATTGCAATTATATACGAGCACTACTTAACTAGCAGTAACCCAGCCGGCATTAATCATCCTCTCTCTTGTGTATTCAGAACGGAAGCTGGGGAGGCAGGGCAGGATCGCTGACCATGAAGCTGAAGCCGCTTGCACGCGCCGTGGAAATCCTCCTCCTGTTGATCGTATGCTCCCTGCTGCCATGAGACATGAGACATGGGTGCAATCTAAACTACAAAACGAAATGGCTAGACATCATAGATCGTAGGCTTAAATTAGGAACTACGAACAGTTCATGTTCCTGACAAATTCAGAAGGGTCGCACAGATCGAACACTAATTGCCGCATCTCGGGGGAAAACTATTAGACCTACACTGGAAGGTAATCCAGTAATTCCATCACGGTTCAAATCGCGCATCAATTACAGCCTAAATATTCCAGACCAGAGAAGATATGACATCAGAAGGGGCGAGAGATGGGATGAGATGGGGTATGACGAACCAGGATGCTGTGCTCGAGGCAGTAAAGTTCCCAGCACGCGTTGCCGAACTGGATTACACGAAGTCGCCGAAGGAGATGTTGTAGCTCCGAGGCGCGCGCCGTGGTGCTCCTGCCATGGGCTGGGCGCGCGAGGACGGTCAGGCTCCTCCCGCTTCTCCTCCAGAGGCCTCCATCATGCGCTGCTCCCACGCGAGCCCTGCATGTCACCAAGGAGAGGAGAGGAGCGCATATGTCAGGAACCGTAGGAGAGGGAGGGGAGGCGCGGAGTGTCGTGCGCGTACGTGGTCGTGGCGGGGCACGCTGCCATCCTGGCCGTGGACTGCCTGCTTGTGGTCGCCGGGCCGGCGAGACGAGGCACCGCGCGACAAAATCCCAAGGACGGAGTGGTTGGTTGGCTCGAAGTGGATAAGGCTAGGGGAGAACGGGAGGAAGGGAGGAGCTCGATCTCGTCTATGGTGAGGGTCGTCGATGGTGGGCGGCGGCGGATCGAGATCTGAGGGACGAAGAGGGTGACTTGGAGATGGGGATCTGGGATCGAGGGGCGTGGGATAGGGTGGAGCAACGGCGCTTGGGGACTGGGGGTCGAGCTCCACCGGAGGGAGGTGGCCGACGCGCGCAAGAATGGAGATGGAGGCCGGGGGCTCTGACTTGGATTGGATCTGGGCGGCGGCGGCGATTGGGAGAAGGGGGCTAGGGTTTCATGGGTGGACGAGGATGAGAGGGATACGGGGTGATTCGGGAGGGGGTGAGAGTGACGAGGGGGTGTGGGCTGCCGTTGGATCCGGGCGCATCCGACGGTGCTTAAGCCATGATCCGCGTGAGCTAATTTTAGACCAATCAGAACAGAGTATCCCCTTTGATGATGTTAAGACCATTTAAATTGGTCATAATCGATTGAAAATAAGATTTTCAATCATGTCTATTATTTGACTACCTAAGAAATTTATAAAAATATGGAAATAAAAAACCTTCGCATTGTGTCACCAAGTGTGAACTACTTTTCAGTAAAAATAACAAGCTTTGAATATTGTTAATATCATGAAAAAAGTGTTCTAAGATATGAGTTTTTTTAAGAGAATCATTTTTTGAGTGTCAAAAATGATATTTTTATAAAGAACCTAGCAAATATTTGTTGCAAATTTGGAGCACATCAATTTTATAATTCACAATCATAGCACATGTGGAGCACATCAAATACTTCTTCAAGCTTATGTAGTTGTGTTTTTCTATTTGTTTCTCTTGTGTTTTTTGCACAAGGGTGCATTTTGGAATGGCATAGTTCGTTCAAATTATCTCATATTGTGCACAGGGGTGCATATTGGAATGACAAACAATGTTACCTAAGGAAGTTTTTATTTTCTTTGGATGAAAAATCAATTTTCCATTTTTTGAGTGCCCAAAAGGAGGTTTTTTTGTGAAGGACCTCCCAAATAATTGTTGCAAAATTGGACCAAATCATTTTTATAAACTATTAGGCCATATTTAATGCACAATTGACCAAATGGTTGGGTGTAAAAAGTTTTGATCCACCTCTCGTGAAAAAGACAAATTTCCGTCGATTCAGTTGGAAGCGGGTCAAATTTGAACTGTAGCTGCCTTGTAGTTTGCTCTTTATTTTTTCCAAAAATCATTTCTAGGTACAAAAGTATCTATTTAATAAGAGAAACACTAAAAAATTCCAAGATTCAACCACTAGCTAGGAACGGTCATTCCCGTCGTTTTGACCGCATTTTGAAACGAGCATAAAAAATTAAAAAAATTAAAAAAATGGAAAACCTTCGCATTGCGTCATTATATATGACCAAGTTACCAGCAAAAATTATAAACTTGTAATACGGTGATTATTTTAAAAAAGTGTTCTCAGAAACTAGCTATCAAGTGTGAAGATGCATGGTTTTCACCCCAA
Organism: Triticum aestivum; assembly: GCF_018294505.1. NCBI lineage: Eukaryota > Viridiplantae > Streptophyta > Magnoliopsida > Poales > Poaceae > Triticum > Triticum aestivum. The sequence continues at coordinate 579,263,447 of NC_057812.1, forward strand.
ATACTCAATCTTATGCCCACATTTATGACATAGTTTGTTCAAAGGACCTCATATCATGCACAAGGGTGCATCTTAGAATTTCAAACAATGTTGCCTAAGGAAGTTTTTATTTTCATTGGATGAAAAAACCATTTTCCATTTTTCGAGTGCCCAAAAGGAGGTTTTTTTGTGAAGGACCTCCCAAATAATTGTTGCAAAATTGTACCAAATCATTTTTATAAAATACTAGGCCATGTATAATGCACAATTGACCAAATGGTTGGGTGTAAAAAGTTTTGATCCACCTCTCATGAAAAAGACAAATTTCCGCCGATTCAGGTGGAAGCGGGTCAAATTTGAACTGTAGCTACCTTGTACTTTGCTCTTTATTTTTTCCAAAAATCATTTCTATGTACAAAAGTATCTATTTAATAAGAGAAACACTAAAAAATTCCAAGATTCAACCACTAGCTAGGAACGGTCATTCCCGTCGTTTTGACCGCATTTTGAAACGGGCATAAAAAATTCAAAAAAAATCAAAAAAATGGAAAACCTTCGCATTGCGTCATTATATGTGACCAAGTTACCAGCAAAAATTATAAACTTGTAATACGGCGATTATTTTAAAAAAGTGTTCTCAGAAACGAGCTATCACATGTGGAGATCAATGGCTTTCAAGCCAAATGATCAAACTTATGGCCACATTCATGGAATAGTTTGTTCAAATGATCTCATATTGTGCACAAGGGTGCATATTGGAATGGCAAACAATGTTTCCTAAGGAAGTTTCCATTTTCTTTGGACGAAAAAACCATTTTCCATTTTTCGAGTGCCCAAAAGGAGGTTTTTTTGTGAAGGACCTCCCAAATAATTGTTGCAAAATTGCACCAAATCAATTTTATAAAATATTAGGACATATTTAATGCACAATTGACCAAATGTTTGGGTGTCAAAAGTTTTGATCCACCTCTCGTGAAAAAGACAAATTCCTACCGATTCAGTAGGAAGCGGGTCAAATTTGAACTGTAGCTACCTCGTAGTTTGCTCTTTATTTTTTCCAAAAATCATTTCTAGGTACATAAGTATCTATTTAATCAGAGAAACACCAAAAAAATTCAAGATTCAACCACTAGCTAGGAACGGTCATTCCCGCCGTTTTGACCGCATTTTGAAACGGGCATAAAAAGTTCAAAAAAATCAAAAAATTGGGAAACCTTCGCATTGTGTCATTATATATGGCCAAGTTCCCAGGAAAAATAATAAACTTGTAATACGGCAATTCTTTTAAAAAAGTGTTCTCAGAAATGAGCTATCATGCGTGAAGATTCATGGCTTTCAAGCCAAATGATCAATCTTATGGCCACATTCATGGCATAGTTTGTTCAAATGATCTCATATTGTGCACAAGGGTGCATCTTGGAATTCCAAACAATGTTGCCTAAGGAAGTTTTCATTTTCTTTGCACGAAAAATTCATTTTCCATTTTTCTGAGTGCCCAAAATGAGTTTTTTTGTGAAGGACCTACCATATATTTGTTGCAAAATTGGACCTAATCAATTTTATAAAATACTAGGCCATATATAATGCACAATTGACAAAATGGTTGGGTGTCAAAAGTTTTGATCCACCTCTGGTGAAAAAGACAAATTCCCGCCGATTCAGTAGGAAGCGGGTCAAATTTGAACTGCAGCTGCCTCATAGTTTGCTATTTATTTTGTCCAAAAATCATTTCTAGTTACATAAGTACCTATTTAATCATAAATACATGGTTTGGTGGCGATACGTCGAGGTTTGGGCGGTGGCCGAGGCCCCCAACTCTAGAGCACGTAAACTCGCATGCCCGCCGCGTGGTCACCGCGTGACCGTGGCGTTGCCATGTGTTCTGGGCAGCCTAGGCATGTCTAGTGGGTTGGGCACTCCCCAGGTAGGTGATAGGAAGAAAATCACAACATAAGATTCTCACGAGGAGACCGATCGATGCTCAAACATGAATAAGCAGCCAAGTGTTTGATTAGCGGTACGGGAAATGCACATGGCCAATGGGCGTGAGTTTTGGCTGAGAATGATCATCTACTAAGGAGAATGTCTTCACAAATTTTTAGCTCAAAAGGAGGATCCTAGGTGGTACTTGCTTTGCAAAGTACCACACTGGACAAAAATATGAATGTTGAAGCTGGGCTCAAAATAATGAATGGATTGAGCTGAAATTTAGTGGAGGATGGTTATTTGGGCATAGGAAAGCATTGTAGAAAATTGATACCATTTGGACATGCCAAAGTAGTACTTCCTTCACAATGCTCTTCTATGGACAAAAACTTGGGAAAACTAGTGAGAGAGATTGGATGAATTAAATGAGCTAAAAATTGGTGTAGGTAAGTTACATAGGTATGGTCATGCGCTGGTAAATTTTCAGATCATTTGGGTAAGCCTAGCTAGTACTTACTTCACAAAGCTTCTCTCGAGGTAGAAACTTTGGAAATTTCCTGAGAAAGATTTACTAGGAAAATTGAGCTGAATATTATCATGTGGCAATGATTTGGGTATGGAAGCAGTGCCCGAAAAGTTGAGGGTAATAGGAGGGGTCTATATAACACTTGCTTTGCAACGTGCCAATTTGGCCATAAAATATAAATTGAACCTGGGCTCACATAGATGATTTGGCTGAGCTGAATTTGGAGGAGGGTGATAATTTGGGCATATGAAGGAACTGTATAAATTTCATGTCATTTCGAGATAAAAAAAGGCACTTCCTTCACAATGCTTCTAGGTGGACAAAAACTTTGGAAATTTGCTGAGGAAGATTTGCTAGGCAAATGGAGCTAAATTTTGTCATGCGGTAATGATTTGGATAGAAAAGAGTGCCCAAAAATTCCTAGGGCAATCAAGAATATATAAATAGCACTTCCTTCATAAAGTGTTGTTGTGAACAGAATAGGAAAATGAATATTGTTGAATTAGTTTTGAACTAGGCAAGGAAGGACTTTTACATATTTGATGAAGATATGACCCAAAGAATTTACGAGATTTTTTGGGGAATTTTGGGAATGACAGAAATATAGGTTGCTTCACAACCTAGGGCAAAAACTGCCACATGGACATGACACATAGGCAAAACTGATGAGGTGGCGCCTAGTCATAGCAACCCACCACAATTTACAAGGTTATGACCATCTATATTGGTCATGATCAGCTAGAAATAAGGCATCGGACTAGTGTTGTCTGCTTTATGACCATTTCGTGTAAGGAAATTACGACCTTTTTGACCAAAATGGTCGCAATGGTTTAGGGTTTGGAGCCCCCCGAACAGCTTTTGACCAATTGGTCTAAAATGGTCATAGATTTATGACCAATTCTTCCAGGGTCACTAACAGAAGGTCATAAGTTGGCATATTTCTTGTAGTGTATATATTTGTAAAAATACGGTCAGTGGACTTCATAATACGCTCATTGCGCTCAATATATATATTTTCGGTGTTTATACGGCCACTAGCTCACCCTGACTGAGTATGTGTGTGCATGCACGTGTAGGTTGAGCACTTGAGCGTGACAGTGTGTGTCCCGTCGTGTGCTTGGACATGCATGCATTAGGGCGTCGCGCGCATTTTTGCGTCCATGTGTACGTGTGACTGTTGCATACACGTAGGGGGAGTACGTGTAGGGGACACTAAGGAGCAGTCAAATCACACAGTAAGTTAGTCGGAAGAAGCAACCATCATTTCACTCTTGAATAACACGTACGCAATATAAAATGGTTGATATGGAGAGAAAAAGAAAACCACTATATATACACTAGCAGGAGCCTAAGCTACAAGCCTGCTTGCTTAGGTTGCTCTCTTCACAAGCATAGAACGACGGGCCTGATCCCGGAGCTGGGGGAAGGGAACAATGTTCTATGTAGACGCGGTCGACATCGGCGAGGGAGAAAACCCACAGTCGGTGCATCCCAATCGGGGGTCACCGCGGTACAGGCCGATGCCGCGTCCCAACCGCCCTTCTAGCTACAGCCCGACGTCCCAGGTAGTCCATCTTCCTTTTGGAGCCGGCTTGCTCCATTACCGTAGCTCCATCTCCATGTTGATCTTTCTCCACTTCTATCGGCTTCTACTTGTGATGAGTTTATGTCTCATGAACTAGTGCCAGTACTATTATTCTGATCACACTTCTTCAATATCTTTGCCATCAGGGATGCTCGGGTCGATTTTAGTGGAACTGCACAAAAGCATCGTATGATCCGAGGGTGCCAGCCGTCTTTCCTTCGACAGGTTCTACCTGGCCAGGAAATTAAATCATGTTTAGGGTTTAGGGTTTAAGTCGTAGTGACCCCATCAGTAGTTTTTCTTTCATACACGCTCTCACAACATTTTTCTTTAGTTGTGAAGTAAATATTGGCTATGATCTGTGAATCATTGAGATGCATCAGCATACGTGTTAGTTTTCCTTTGTATTTGATGGAATGTTGTACTGGGGCAACCTTGGAATAGGAATGAAAATGGAGTCGAAAGTTTCCGTTTTTCGGAGAAAAAATGGAAACGGAGAGAAACCAACGTTTCGTTTCGTTGGATCGCGCCATCGAGCAAAACCAACGTTTAAATCACGTCTGTCGTGTTCGTGTCTCACCCTCCTCCATGGCTCGACCCCACACGGTCGCTCGGCATGCCAGTCACCGCAAACCGAGTATATGATAACTTTCCCGCCTACTTGTCGATGGATCGTGCCATGGAGTACTAGCACTACTGGAAGAGATTGACGAGTTGGGGGAGGACAGCTAGCTATAGCACGGACTCCCAAGAAACGACCTTTGAGTGCGGAGTAGCCGCGTGCACCCGGAAGCGGCGCGGGCGACGCTCTCTCGGCCGACGCGCCGCTTCAATGCCGGTGCCAGTGAGAGGTCGCGTCCGCTCTGGCCGGGCATGAATGTGGCACTGACCGTTCCGGGTGGGAAGCATGCGTGGGTGATGAAGAGGGTTCGGGTTGGTCAGGACCAGCCGTGGCAACGGTCCGGACGTGCGCAAACAAGAGATGATGTACATTAATATTGCTGCGTATATAATTAACAACGTAAATAATGTGCCAGTTGGACAAATATGATTGGAGATGGAGATGGAAATGGAAATGGAATTTTACGTAAACACGGATATGCATGTCTATGTCTATGTGTGTGTGTGCGCGACGACTCTCGCGACCTGGAAGCGGGGGCGTGTTTTTGATCAAGTTTTCTTTCTTGGTACGTTAGAAAATCAGTTTGTCTAATTCACGTCTAGATGTTATTTAAGGATATCACATATAAGCTCCCACAAGTATATAATGTAGCAACAAGAAACAAAAAAACTAGGAAAAAATAGACCACAAACAGAGTGGACATCAACTTAGATGTGTAATAACTATGTCACATCTAGATGTGTCCTACACGGACCCTTAAAAAATTGTCCGCCCATTTTCGTTTCTTTTTTCCTGGAACGCGTGTATTCTATTTAAAACCACTGTTATGGACAGATTTTTTACTCCAATATAGCCTATTGTTTGATAGAGTTTCTCGCGTCTCGCTCTCTCACCCTTTCCATATCAAAACAAGATGACAGTGTCCACTCTATCTCTCTCCTCACCGGTGGTCACAGATCCGGCCAAATCCCGTCCACTGCGGGAGGTGAGGAGGTGCAGCATTGACGTTGTCGCCGTCGGCGACGGAGGAAGCCGATGCGCACCGTCCTCTTGGAGCCGGCGTTGGCGCGGACGAAGATCCTCCGCGCCCTTGTTTGCTGCCGTCGTGTGGGCAGATCCCGCCCGCCCGCCTAAACGACATCTCGCCCACCTGAGGTATAACTTCTTGTACTGGTCCAGTTCCCAGGTCGCTGCGTGCGAGTTTTCTTCTATGCGACTACTCCCCATCTCCCCATGCATAGTAGCTAGGGTTCGTCGGCTGGTCCAACATCACCTACTAGTACTATTATAGAGGAAATGCCACTCGAAAAGTTGTCCTGATTTATGCCTCGACGGAGGTATACATGTTGTTTCGACAAAAAGTACATGGTGGTTGTGCAGTCATTGTCCATATGGTGGTAGTACTATCACTGGTTAAATGAAGAAATGCTTTTTTTCTCGGGTATCCTGGTTTAGTTCCCATCAAGATAATTATGATGCTTCTGTTTGTTGGTGTACTTTTCATTAATTCTTATTGACAATTGAGACGTCGTTGCTAACCCTTTTTTATATTTTTGGAAACAGTGATGCGTGTCTCCATACCCGGGTATGTCTTCCTCAATTTTAGTGGAACTGCACAAAATTGGATGGACATTGTTTTTCCGCCTCACTGTCCTCTGCCACATGGTTCTTCCTTCATCGAACTTGATTACTAAGAAGAAACAGACCACAGTGAGGATTTGTCGAACTTCATAGGTGCCTCACCAAAACTTGATGCAAAATGGATGATGCATCACCACGATGACCTATCAATGCGCATGGTTGCGCCTCATGGTTGCGTCGGCTCGTGAAGCTGATCGATTTTCAATGAAAAACAAGCTGTCTTCCATCAGTGTTCTTTGCTTGTTACGCACAAAGATGATATCCGTCGTCAGTTCACCTTGGTTGTGTTGGAGACGCAGTCGTCTTTCACGTTGGTGCAATTTTATCACACAATTGGCTATGAACCAAATGTTTCCTCGAAGAAGGATCGACGTTGGTACTAAGAGCATAAGTTTTGTATTGATTTCTAAGCCTTCTCACAACTTTGTCTCCAGCTCCCCTCTAATTTTATTTGTCTAGCTATTAACTTTGATTTAAAAAATGGTGTGGACTAAAAACCCGGATGGACGTAGTAGCCCTCCATTTTTATTTACTCCGCATATTAGATTTGACTGAAGTCAAACTTTGTAGTACTCTCAAACCTTTCCGATAATTGAAATTAAAATTCTTTATTTGTACACACTCTCACACGTTTCCAATAATTTGGCGCATGTGTGGTTGTTCACTTAAGGGAGGGTAGTGTACCACACGTGAAGGACAGGAAGTGCGACCAGGACGTGTGGGCATGGATCGTTAGTTCATCGGAAGTAGTACTAGTTTTCTTCACTGTACATTAAATAAAGAGTTTCTTTTCGTACTTACACAATTTAAAATGAATGTTATGGAGAGAATAAGAAAACCACTCCACTATATATTAGTCGTATACACGAGAGTACTATATGGACGCAGCTTCATTGACTTAGTGCACCTGCCTTTGGATTTATGACAGGTGGGCCCAAAATGTGGCTGGCTCACCTGTCATACAACCAAAAGCAGGTGCAGTGAAGGCACCAGAGCTCAGTCCGTACTACAGTAGTATATACATATATATATAAGCGGGAGCCTCAATGCTTGTTCGCTAGGGTTTGCACTCTCCACACGCTCGCCGCACTACATATATGTTACACGCTGGAGGCTCAGCATTCATTTGCTAGGGTTTGCTATATTCACAGTCTCTCACCCTCTCTTCACCATATCTAAACAAGATTGCATTGGCCTCTTGTCTCTCTCTCCCCCCTCACAGCTGGTGAAGGAGGCGTCTGTATCCCATCACACCGGGAAGGGGAGGAGGTGCAGCGTTCACTCTATCGCCTTCGGCGAGGGAGGCAATCCACTGCCGGGTGCGCTGTTCTCTTTCACCCAGCGCCTATGCGGGAGGGCCACCGACCCCTTCTTCCTCGCTGTCGTACGTAGTTTGGGCAGATCCGGCCTCCCGCCGCACGCCTTGCCACATCCCAATGACCCTAAGGTATAAGTTTCTTTGAAACCGTCATTGCTCTAGCTGCATGTGGATCTTTTTCGATATGTAGTCGAATCTAGGTCTTGGTTCAAAGAGGAAAGAAGGGTGTGGTGGGCTGGAGCAAGAATCTAGGACGTGGTTCAATGAGGAAAGGAGGGGCTGAAAGTAGTATAGACTGGCTATCCAGCCGCTTTGCGGGTCGAAAAGGGGAAAAGGGGGGTAACCTAGTACACACATCTGTAAGGAACCGATCTCTTTGTTGAAAAGGGAAAGAAACTGGGGGTCGGGTAGTTTGTGCAGGACTAGATTTGATGCCCTCACATAGGAAGAAGGTTCAAAGAGAACAAATATGGGACCAGCGCATATATGCTGCTTGGCTACATACTCTGCCGCACATGGTGCTCGCATGTCCCATACAGCTATTTTGATGTTGTTAATCTAAGAATGCCGCCGGAAAATTGAAGCAATGCCACTGTTAAAAGTAAATTACATTTTTTAACAAATGTTGTTTCAAGAGAATGCCTCTGTTAATATGAATCAATGCGACCGTTTTAGAAATGCTACTGTCCTACTTTGTTTTCCATCCAAGATAAGTTATATGCTTCTTTATGTCACCGTTTGTTTCATCCTGCTTTATTGGCAAGTAATTGTTTCCTTTTTTCCTCTGTTAAAATAGGGGTATCAATTCAACTTGTTGCTATTGCGACATTTTGCTTCACTACTCGAAACACTTATGTTTTAAGAGTGTTTTGTGCAATTCAACTTGAATGTCACACCGGTGACTTTGCTTAATTTTGGTGGAACTGCACAAAAGGAGATCGAGATTTGTTTCTAGTCTTCGTGGCGAGTTGTTTCAAATCTTGGTCCCAACAACATGATGTGTAGTGTGCTTTGAGATGTTGTGCTACTTGTTTTCGTACTGTTTTAAATAAATGTTGAATTGAAGCTATTGTATTGTTGTCTTTTCCCATTAAGTAGTGAACAAAAATGGGACCAACCCAGACATGATGCTTGTTGCTTTGTTATAATAAATTCAGCATCACTCCCTTTATAAGCCAGTAATTGATGCCACTCTCAGAATTAACTACTGAATCTTATTTCAAAACTGCAACACTTGTTAGGGATTGGCGGGATTACCATTTTTGTGGCCGCATGTTTCATCCTCCTTTATTAGCCAGTAATTGATTCCTTTTTTGCCTCTGTTTAAACAGGGATATCTATTCAACTTGTTGCTATTGCGACATTTTGCTTCGCTACACGAAACACTTTGCTTGATTTCAGTGCAACTGCACAAAACGAGATTGGATTTCCTATTCATGTTGGCAGATTCGTATTTTATCTTCTCTGTCTCATGAAAGGTCAGTACAGGCCTTCATCCACATGATTGTGCAGTGTGCTTTGAGATGTTGTGCTACTTGTATTGGTACTGTTTTAAATAAATGTTGAATTGAAACTATTGTATTGCTATCTTTTCCCATTAAGTAGTGAACAAAATGGGACCAACCCAGACATGATGCTTGTTGCTTTGTTACAACAAACTCTGCATCACCCCCTTTATAAGTAGATGGAAGCACATACTGTTGTTGCGCCCACTCTCCCTTAGAACTGTTTATGCTTTTCGCTAATCTAATACTGCTGGTAAAATTAAGCAATGCCACTCTCAAAATTAATTAACTACTGAATCTAAGTTCAAAACTGCAACACTTGTTAGGAATGGTACTATCATGCTTTGTAGTTCTTTCTACATGTTTAACCAAGGTATTGTTAAGATAATGTCTCTGTTAAAATGAATCAGTTGCATTGTTTTAGGAATGGTACTTTTCTGCTTTGTCGTTCTTTATACATGTTGAAACAAGGCATTGTTAAGATAATGTCTCAGTCAATATGAATGAATCACACTGATGGAGAATTGCTACTCTCCTGCTTTGTTTCCAATTAAGATAAAGTAGATCAGTAGATGCTTTTCTTCTGGGAGTACAAGTCATCAACCGTTATTTCTCAGTAATTGTTTCCCTTATACCTATTGTTGCTTACAGGGATATCAAAATTAAAGCTCGGTTTTATTCCGACTTCGATTTTAGTTGAACTGCACAAAAGGAGCCAATGTGTCCAAGGCAAACTGCTGCATTACTGGGTCCAGTTGGTCGTTCCACTTTGCAAAAAGAAGCAATTACTGTTTGCGCTACATTACAGAAGGAATGACCGAGAAGCTTTACATAGTATTATTAGACACCGGTGACATGACTAGTCTATAGAGACCATTGGCAATTTAACAACACGTGGAGTGCCCTTGGCAAAAAGTGCGCGAACAAGTACAAGAAGCTACGACAGGACTCCACGATCATAGGCATTACATATTTTGAATGGGAAAAGCTTGTCAAAGTTTAATCATTGATGTTAGCAAGAAGATGTTAGTTTAATATATTGGAATTGGAAAACCTTGTCAAAATTTGCTCATTGATGTTAGCCAGAAGACATGCATTTAATATTTTTGAGTGGGACGCCCTTGCTGTGAGCAGCGTCGAGTGTTTTTTCCTATTCCTGTGTTTAGTTTAGAAGTAAATAGTTACTCTGCTGAGATATTCCTGTGTTAAGAGTTTGTTCTGAATATTGTCTATGTAATGACAGGCCTTGTGTTTGATTGCAAAGTTGAGCTTGGAATGTTGTGACATGCGGCATCACGAGCTGTTCACCGTGCCTCCTGAGAATAATGCTTCGTATTGTTTTGCATGTCGATCTAATGCCAGTGATTTTCTTGTTAAGAAGATCATCCTCTTCTGTTGTTTCCGTGCTTAAGAAGTTCATCGTCTGATGTTTCATTCATAGCCTATACGACAAGTCGGGTAGGTTAGATGTGAAACCATATGATCTTCCGACCAACTCATGATATTAGGCCGTGATTGGATTGTCGTTTTCCAACCAAAACCGCTTGTAAAACTGACGCTTGTAAATTGAAGCAGATGGTCTCGGGCGAAGGCGCTTGGTTGGTCGATTTCGACTAGTAAAATATCGGAAGTACTTCACACACACGATAAAAAAGTTGAACGACACTCGGACGATTGCTAATCCAGTCGTTAGCTGCTGTTTCAGCCTTGCCCATGGATGGCATGATACGCACGTCGTGCATGTATCGTCTGGTAATGTCGTCCATATAGTAGTGCTCGTAAAATATACACTGGTCTCTCAAATTACATGCGTAACCCGCCGGTTTTACTTATAGACCTCGGGCCCTCGGTTTCATTATGCCTGTATTTTACGCGTTGTTTCCGATGATGAGTAAATTACACTTGTATTTTAATACAGGTTTGAAATAAACCAGAGCTCCCAAGCGCGGCCTTACGTTTCATGCCGTCTCAGTTTCTTGAAGGTGCTCATAGGTGTCCGATGATCCTGGCTTCCTGAATGAGCAGCGGGCGCTGTATCAGACCATCTGTAGGCCCGCGAGGCCCTCTCCGTTGTCCTTCGAGTTGTTGCGCTCGTCGTGGTGTCGAGCATTGTTAACATCGTCAACGAACATGAGCATTCAGGAGATGACTTTATTTTGACTGGATGACACTAGGGACCCACTAGGGCCATAGTCGTATGTACGCAAGTGCCTCCTTATTATGTACAACTATATTTTTTTTGCTTTCTCCTGGTTTCCTGACATCACGGTCCCACACCATTGTCAACCTATGTAGTCAATATAAACGAGAGAATTGCACAAGGTGCGGCCGATAGCTGGGACCAGGCAGCTCGAGCAGTTTTTGTGTTTTTGAGGCATCAGCACTACACAGTTTTTCTTGGCGATGATTTCGTTGTTGTTCACATGAGAGCAGGGTATTAACTGGGCGGGCTGTGGCCCGTCTAGCCCAAGACAGATATACAGCCCAGATACTAATTTTTTTCAAGATAAAAATGGCTAGCCCAGCTATACGTCTTTTTGAGGAATACCCAGGCAAGGTCAACTTGTTATTCTCCACCCCGCTGGGCTGCAAATCTTTCCTAGGAGGGATGCATTAGGCTTAACAGGAAAATGGGCTTTAAAAAATAATAAATGTGATGTAATTATAAAAACTGGGCAGTGACTATAAAAAATGCACCAAACACAAAATTAGTTTATAAAATATTATTTATGGATTTTGAAAATCTTAAATTTTCATTGTTGCGCGCATAATGTTTCATTGGATTTTTACGTAATACAAATTTATATTTAATCTGACTAGAAATTTCGGGATAAAAATATTTCAGATCCCATCAAAATGTGGGAATTGAATTCTGTCTTCAACGGTTGGTTGAAATTATTAATTGTTGTCCTAGCTAGAAAATGGGCTGTACTTTTAACAAACTGTAAATGGGATGTTGTAAATTCCATTAGAATTCAAAAATGGGTTGTACATTCTTACAAAACGCAAATGGGCTATAAGTTCTCTGCCACACACTTGTGGGCCTACTAAGTGAGGCGTCCCCTAAAACAAATAAGTTGACGCGTATGCAAGGCTTTGTCAACTTGTTATAGTCAACACACGGTTCTAGCAGCAGTGGCGGCCGTTGGATGTCTATCCAACGGATGTCGTGCTTCTTCTTCAATCTCGCATATTCTTAGCTTCGGCCGCCCAAAAAATGATTCCTCCCCCTGACATCTGGGGCGCACCGTTTCGGAGGCTGACCTGTGGGCCTACTAAGTTGGAGCGTACCAAGGGCTTTGTCAACTTAGTCAATATAAATGATTCTAGATTCAGTGACCGTACGATGTCCATCCAACAGCCGTAGTGCTTCTTCAACCTCTGGTCATCTTGGTCCAGCCGCCCAAAGCAGCCCCGGCCGTGCCGCCTGCTCCTACCTCCCGTGGCCGGCTGTGCTGTCGCGGAGGCCTCACCGCCCCCATACTACTCCCACCACTGGCCAGGCCATCCCTCCACTCACCCACACCCCCTGTTATTCTGTGGCGACGCAGCCTCACACCGCAGCCGAACCAGTGAACCCTCATACTCCTCTCTGCGCGGGCTTCCACTGTTGCGTCTTCCCCGGCTTCGCGTCGTCCCCTTCCTAGGCCTCGCCGTCGTCCACCGCCCTGGTGCTCTCAACGCGGCGTGGTCAACGTGGTCAACGACCGACTTCCATCGGAAGAGTACTATACGTGGAGAGGCTGACAGTTGGGTCCACGGCGGTCGCAAGGAAGTGCCTCCTTATTACGTGCAAAATAATTATTCCTCCACCTGATAGCGGGGACCCACCGGTCGGGCCACCTTATTTCGCGAAAAAACGTTTCCCCCCTGACTGCTGGAACCCACCGAACGGGCCACCGTATTTCGCAAAAAAAACGTTCTCCCCGCTGTCAGCTCAGACCCACCGGAAGTGCCTCCTTATTACACACAATAAAATGAATACTCCCCCAGCTAGCTGGGACCCACCTTGGTAGGAGGCTGACTTGTGGGCCTACTAAGTTGACGGGGATGGAGGGCTTTGTCAACTTAGTCAATATGAACGATTCTACCTCCAGTGACCGTACGATGTCCATCCAACGTCTGTAGTGCTTCTTCAACCTCTGGTCTTATTGCTCCAGCCGCCCAAAGCAGCGCCGGTCATGCCGCCTGCTCCTGCCTCCCGTGGCCAGTTGTGCTGCCACGGAGGCCTCACCGCCCCCTACTATTCCCATCATTGGCCAGGCCCTGCGGCGGCGGCAGCCTCACACCGCAGCCGAATGAGTGAACCCTCATACTCCTCTCCGCGTGGGCATCCACTGCCGTGTCTTCATAGGCTCCGCGTTGTCCCCTTCCTAGGCCTCGCCATCATCCACCGCCCTGGTGCTCTCGGCGCGGCGTGGTCAATGTGGTCAAGGAACAACTTCCGTCGGACGTGGACTGTACGTGGAGAGGCTGACAGCTGGGTCCACGGCGGCAGCAAGGAAGTGCCTCCTTATTACGCGGAAAATAATGATTCCTCCACCTGACAGCAGGGACCCACCGGACGGGCCACCGTATTTCGTGAAAAAAACATTTCCCCCCTGACTGCTGGGACCCACCAGCTACATCTTCGCATGCAAGGAAGTGCGTCCGGGCAAAAAAAACGATTCGCCCCCCTGACTGCTAGGACCCACCAGCTACATCTTCACACACAAGGAAATGCGTCCGGGCAAAAAAACCAAAACAATTCGCCCCCCCCCCCCAGACTGCTGGGACCCACCAGCTACATCTCCGCAGGCAAGGAAGTGCCTGACAGTCGGGACCCGCCTGGTCGAAGCGTACGTAGCATTGTCATTCTGGTCGCGAACGTGTACGTACATATATACTGGTCGATGTAGAGGTGCGCACGTGTCATAGTAGAGGCGCGTGCGTGTCGTAGTAGAGGCACGCACGTAGCATGTACACGTACGTATAGCGGCCAGGGTGCAAGAAAGAAAATACGGCCACGTACGTACATACGGGCAGGGTCTCGAACGCCTACTCGCACATACGTACGATGAGGGCTCGTGTATATGGCTGGGTCGGAACGGAGAAACAGCGTCGTCGTCGTGTTCATGGGGAGGCAACGGAATGCGTCGTGTTCATGGGGAGGCAACGGAATGCGTCGTGTTCATCGGGAGGCAACGGAATGCGTCGTGTTCATCAGGAGGCAACGGAACGCGTGGGAGCCAACCGGCTGGGTCGGAACGGAATGCGTGGTCGTGTTCATCGGGAGGGCTTGGACGGAACAGGCGATGGAAACGAGGCCTGGCATACCGCGGAACGGAGGAAACGGCCTTGTGTTCGACCGGCCACGTTCGAAATGGGATCCTGTTGATCGGGAGGGGTCTGGCGTACTGCAAAATAGAGGAAACTGACCTCCTACGGTCAAAATGGGGGTCCTGTTGATTGGGGGGTGTGGCATACCGCAAAACGGACGAAACAGACCTCCTACGGTCGAAACGGGGGTCTTGTTCATCGGGACGGGTGTGGCGTACCACAAAACGGACGAAACGGACCTCCTACGATCGAAATGGGGGTCCTGTTCATTGGGAGGGGTGTGGCGTACCGCAAAACAGGACTCCACGGGATACTGTTCATCTCCACCGTTGACCTCCTCCAGCCTCCATGGGCTACCGTCGACCTCCTCCAGCCTCCACGGGGTCCTGTTCATCCAGCCTCCACCGCGCGCTACTCCACCGGCTACTATTCAACCACCCCTCCACGGGCACCCCTCCACCATCTACTGTTCATCCAGCCCTCCACACCACGGGGTCCTGTTCAACCACCCCTCCACGGGCACCCCTCCACCGTCTACTGTTCATCCGGCCCAACACCACACCATGGGGTCATGTTCATCCAGAGGCAATGCCACCGCTCACTGTTCATCCAACCCCCCCCCCCCCCCCCGCAACGCTCACTGTTCATCCCAGAGGCAGCATCGATCGGCTTCAGTTAGCAGCAGTAGCGAAGGAATCGCTCGATCGGGTTCAGTTAACAGCCATCGATCAATCGCTCGGGTTCAGTAACGCGTAGCCTACAGTGCAATCGCTCGGGTTCGATTAGAGCCCAACGCCTCGCTCGGGTTCAGTTAGAGCCAACACCTCGCACACACGCACGTACGTGTACGAGAGAAACGCGCATCGCTCGGCCCCCGACCTCCCACCGTAACCGGGAACTCACCGAAATTTTCCTCGCCCTCGCTTCTACCACGATTTTTTCCGTCATGGACGGCCCAAAGAATGTCATGCAGCTGCGTCTCCGGCCCGCCCGGGACGAAAAGCCCATTTTCTGTCATGATTTTTTGTCATAGAAGTAGGAGCCCACCACATCCATGATGATACCGGGTTTTGTCACAATTATCGTCATAGAAGTGTCATATGTATGACAGAAAAAAATTCTTTCGGCCCAAAATGTCACGGATGTGTCTTTTTTTGTAGTGTCTTCAACCCGAAAGGCATCCGTAAAAAGCAATATGTACCACATGGGGTGATGAATGTTGTCTTCTCTTCATCTTCTCTTGTCATAAAGATTTGGTGGTAGCCTGAGTAGGCGCCGAGGAATGACAGCAGATCACACCCGGCCATGGAGTCAACAATCTGGTCGATGCGCGGCAACGGGAAGGGGTCCTTAGGACAAGACTTATTGATATCCGTGTATTCGATACACAACCTCCACTTCCCATTTTCCTTGCGCACCACTACGGGACTGGCCAACCACGTCAGGTGGAGCACTCCTCTCACCAAACCTGCCGCTTCCAACTTCCTGATCTCCTCTGTGATGAATTCCTGCCTCTCCAGGGCCTACTTTCTGACCTTCTGCTTGACGGGCCGCGCATGAGGACAGACAGCTAGGTGGTGCTCAATCACCCCCTGGGAACACCGGGGATGTCGGATGTTTGCCACACAAACACGTCGAGATTCGCCAGCAGGAAGGTGACGAGCGCGCCTTCCTATTTGCTGTCGAGGGTGGAGCCTATGGTGAAGGCCCCTCCCGTGCCATCCTCCCAGACGGACACCTTCTTGGTCTGTGGAGGCTCAGCTCTGGATTTCTTGCTTTTGCAGGTAGAGCTCTCTGGCACGTCCTCGACGGTAGCACAACACTCCGAGGAGGTGCGCTTGCCGGAGTGGGTGCGAGAGGTCTTGCCGGGCTTCTTCTTCCCTCTCGAGCCTTCGGCGGCAGGAGCAAGTGCCTTGACGGCAGCTGCTGCAACTTCTTCTCGGTAGAGTTGGTCGGCGCAAATCAGCGCGTCCTTCTTGTCGGAAGGGACGAAGATGATGGTCAACGGCCCGGGCATCTTTAGCATGTTGTAAGCGTAGTGTGATGCCGCCATGAACTTGGCTAGTGCCGGGCAGCCGAGGATCCCATTGTAGGGCAAGGGGATCTCGGCCACGTCGAAGACGATCCTCTCCGTCCTATAGTTCAACTCTCCTCCAAACGTCATGGGCAGTGTGGCCTTCCCCTTCGGCTGGATCCTCCCCGGATTGACCCCTTGAAACGTGCCCATTTCCTCGAGGTCTCCATCAAGAATTTGCAGCCTTTTGATCACGACAGGCGAGATCAAGTTCAAGACGGCCCCGCCGTCGACCAACATCTTGTTCACCTTGAGGTTGCATATCGTTGGTGAGACCAACAATGGAAAACACCCGACTGCGGTTGTGCGGTCAGGGTGGTCCCCGGCGTCAAAGATGAGGGGCGTGCTAGACCACTTCAGCGGCTTCTGAGCATCGAACGACGTCTCCGCTGTTGTAATCTCACGCACCCACTAATTGAGCTGGCGGTGAGAAGTATGCAGCGAGGCGCCACCATCGATGCACATGGCCTCCGTAGCCTTCTGGAACTCTTGCTCACCGGACTCGTCGTCCTCGTCGTGATCATCCTCTTCTTGCTTCTTGTCACGGCCCCGGGCGGGCCTCTCTTGCTGGTTGTCCTTGCCGGAGCGGCCTCCTTGGCCACCATGCTTCTTGCCGGATCCCTCGGCACCGTCCTGACCTTTCTCCTTGTCCCGCCTCTCATACTCGGCCTTTTGCTTTTCAGCAAGCAGCTCGACTTGCCGGCAGTTCTGAAGGTCGTGGCCCTTGGTGCGGTGGATCTTGTAGTACTGCTTGCCGGAGCCCCCTAGCTTTGTCGGCTGCTGCTAAGGCCCGGCAGGCAGTGCACCCGGCAATCTCCTTGCCGGGGCCATCTGCCTTGACCTTCTTGGCAGCGCCGGTGTCGTCAGATCCTTCAACGGCGAGTATGGCCTTGTCCATGCGTTTCCTGTTGCGACGCCGACCCTTCTTCATCGGGGCAGCGGCGTCTTCGTCAGTAGAGTCAGTTTCTGCGCCGGCGTCTTCGCCGGGGTACTTCCTTTCCCCTTCAGCCCAGAAGCATCTATCGGCCAGAACATAGAGTTCGGCCACATCCTTAACCTTGGTCATCGCCAGCTCTTTGCGCATCTTGCGGTTGCGCATGTTCTAATGGAATGCGCTGATCATAGCGGCGGGATGAATGTCAGGGATGTTGTACTGCACCCGGCTGAACCTCTGGATGTACTTGCGCAGGGTTTCCCCTTCCTTCTGGGTAATGATATACAGATCACTGGCCTGGCCATGAGCTTGGTGGCCTCCTGTGAAGGCGCCAATGAACTCATGGCATAGATCCGACCAAGAAGAAATGGAATCCGCCGGCAAGTGCATCAACCAAGACATAACATTGGGCTTCAGCGCCAGCAGGAAATAATTGGCAAGAACCTTGTCGTCGCGAGCCCCGGTAGCCTGCATCGCGATGGTGTAGATGCTGAGGAACTCGAACGGATGGGTCTTGCCAGTGTACTTCTTGCCGACGTCGGGCTTGAACGTGCGGTGGGACGGCCACTAGAACTGCCGCAGCTCGCGGGTAAAGGCCGGGCAGCCCACCTCATAAGGTAGGCCGCCGGAGCCCCCCAGTGTTGGGTGGTCCATATCGGGTCCCGCCCGCTTATCCGACTGGTGGCGTGTATCACGCCGGCGCTCAATAGTGGTTCGAGCATCTTCGTGAGCTCGTTCTCAAAGAACTTGGTGTTGGTCGCAGTGGGTCCGCGGGTCGGACGACGCTATAGAGATGTTATCACAAGCATCGTCACGCTGGGCCGACGCTCGCGGCGGCTGGCGGGGAGGAGGAGATTGCACCGTGACCGCAGCACCCCCGGTCCTGCCAGCGCTGGCATGTGGTGGCTCAGTGGAGCGCCAGCCCGAGGGTCCCGCCGGTCACGGATCGTCTTTGTTGGCTACAGCGACGAGGCTCCGGATGGTGGCCCTCCACTCATCGAGCTTCTTCACGGCAGGAGGGAAGTCGAGGAGCAGCTGTGTGCACGCCAAAGCTTCTGCTGGCGTGGGTGGTGGCGACAGCTGCGTGGACCGTGGCGCGCTTCGACTTCTAACAACGTTAGAAGGAGCCCCATCACGACCCAGCGGCTGCGCGCCATTTTTGCCAGCACTTCAGCGGGCATGCTGAACTCCTTCGTCCCGCGGACGACGCAGAGGGCTCTTCCCATGGCGGTGCCCAGGGTCACCAGCGTGGTGACGCTGCTCGTCGCGCACACCATGGGAAGAGCGCGCAGTGGTCACTGGCGTGGGCATCTTGGAGGTTGTTGCGCCGCTCGTGGGTGGCACAACGACACTCCTGGAGGACCCCACGCCGCCTGTGGGGGGGCCAGCCCCATCTTTAGACTTGGTGATGTGCGGCCCGTTGCCTAGCGCGCGAACGGCGCTGCTCACCAGGCTCTGACTGCCAGGGCGATGCTGGTGCTCGCGGACCGCGGCTCGGGTTCTGTCCGCGACCGGGCCGCTGGTCGCCCGTACTGGCACGGGCCGTTCGGCCCCCGACGAGCCGATCGCCATGGTCATCTTCTTCTTGGGAGCCATGGCGATGAAGAAACGCTAGGCTAACTACTAGACCAGATTCTCACAATTGCGCCCCCTACCTGGTGCGCCAAACATGTCGGTGGGAAACGACACCTACGGGATCACAAGAATCCCTACTACGGTTGCCGGGGCGCAGGGTTGCAAGAAGAGCAGGATTAGTAATCAGTACAATGATCGTTTACCCAGGTTCGGGCCACGAGGATGCGTAAAACCCTAGTCCTACTTTGGTGGATGTATTGAGTGTTCTTGAGCCCTCCAACTAGCTATGGTGGCTGAGTCATTCCAAAGAGCTGAATCCTTCTCCAGTACGCCATGGGCCTCCTTTTATAGTCGAGAGGGGCTGCCACAGTGGCACACATGAGGTGGAAAGGCGTATAGTGCTATGAGCTTATCGCTTGTATTACAGGACAAGACGTATTTAATGCATCGCTTAGGTATCCCCTTGATTTATTGGGGACGGGAACGAGGCCCGTCCCGTCCGTCGCCGCTCCTCCTTGCTTCGACACGCACCCTGGCTAGCGGTGCATGCGGTGCCATGTAGGCAGGCAGGCAGCTGAGGTGGCGCGGCGGTAGGTTCTTCATGAAGATCTGCATGCCGCCACGCAGGCACTTGCTGAGTTGGCCTGGAAGCTACATGTTGCCACGCAGGTGCCTGCCCGGCTGGTTGGGCTGGCACCTACATGCGAACGGCGGTGGAGACTTGGCTGGTGCGGGCCTGGAAGTGGCCCTGCTGGTGTCCTTGGTGAGGGCCTTGCCGGGTGGCCCGGCAAGGGCCTTGCCGTGGCGTGCTATCGTCCCCGGCAAGGATCTTGCCGCGGGTCTTGTGGCTCTCCTCGACAAGGATCTTGCCGAGGATCGTTGTCTTTTAATCCTCATCTGATCTTGAATATTCCTTGTCTTCACAAAGATCTGCATGCCACCATGGAGGTGCCTCCCGAGCCCCGGCCCAACGTGGTTGATGGTGTTGGAGACCGTGGGCTCAAGGGTGGTGCGCTCCGGTGGTGTTGGACGAGCCGCCCCGGCAAGGCCCTGCCGGGGCCGCGGAGGCTACCCCCGGCAAGGATCTTGCCGGGGGAACCTGCTTCGCCTCTCTGCCTCTTTGTGGTCTTGGCCCTGGCATTGCTTTGGGCATCTTGTGCTTCGGCTTCTCTTCGGTTCCTTCCCCTGCTCTGCTTAGTGCGGCCGTGGGCGCGGCTTCGACTGTCCGTGCACAGGTAAAGGGGTACAAAGGTGCGCCCCTTCTTTTGTACACCGACACAAGTGGTACGGTTAAGGGCATCCACAATGTGTAGCCAAATGTGAAAATAGCTTTTGGCATCATGGGAACCATTGTGGACGGTGTTGCCAAAGCCAAAAGGATGGAACCGAAGCTCCCTGATTGATTGATTGATTGAAGGAATAGAAAAATGCAATGTCTCTCCTCTTTCTCCCGTGCTTGGACGCATGTACAGTATAGAGGACAGAGTCAACTCCCCTATCCCTTCTATCACAAATCACAAAGCAGTGAGGCATCAAATCACAAAGCACGGACGAAGCAACCATCATTTCACTCTTTGCTGACTCCGCTTCTCCATCGTCTTCTTCGAGAAACCATCTCACCGCACTAAGCTGGACGGACGGCGCTATTGTGTACGAGTGGTACTAGTACATTAACATGTCCTTTGGTTCAATGGACTTCCTGGATGCAAATAAGGCGGTTGTCTCGGCTTGCAGGCGGCACTTGCGAATGACTTACCGTGGTCTCCCTCAATGGTGTTCTCCGTCGAACGCACTTCGCCAAACCACAAAGTTCGAGATATCGTCGACGTCACCGCAATGGGGAAGGAAGTCAAATATAGTTACTACCTCCATTTTTTTGTACACAAGCCCAGTGTATCAAAATTACAATTTGCAAAAGGCCACTAACACTAATCGAGGCAAAATTGATGGGGTTTGCCTCGTACTAGCAACCAAGGACATTAATATCCCCTGCATGTATGCGGAAGTGAGAAGGTTGGTTTGCATGGCGCTGCATTAATCAAGCGATGAGGAGTGAGATGGTTAGCTCTTTGGGCTTTGGAGAAAAAAATATGCATTAATTGACACGTGAAACGAGGATTTGTATCGATTAATCCCGCGAAGGAAAACCCTGCCTTTCTTTTTTAACACTAGTACTCCTAGTACATAGTACTACGTACTTATCCTGTTTGGATCTAGGCCTTGCATTGCCATACTTTGCCACACATTTTTGCCAAGCTTGCCTAAAGTTTTCGAAATGAAAAGGAGGTACACTTGCGCACGGCTGTCGTAGTCGCACCGCACCCTCACACGGTCGCTCCTGCACGCCGTAGTCGCACCGCACCCTCACATGCACAGTCGCTCCTGCACGCCGCAAACCCAACCAAGGGAACGCACCCTCATTGACACGTGTTGTTGCATGTGAACAAACCAAACTCAGCCACCTACCGCTGACACATAATTTTCGTTCATAGAGTATGTTTATCCAACCGCATGTTGGGGAGTATCCGTATGGCCTGTGCGATGGTATGTTGGGGAAGAAGAAGAGGTGAGGAAGAAGGGTTAGGAGACATAGGATATTCATCCAACCGCCTGAAATGGTAGACTGACCCAAGTCAGGCGACTTGCATAACAATATATGTTTTTACACAACAAAAGATCCATAAAAACAACAACATAAAGAAAAACTATCACTGCTCGCAGAACGAGACGGCTTCGTCGTCTTTGGCTGCCGACGCGAACCAGCCGTAGCTACCGACGTGTGTCTCCACACCATGGTTGTCCTTGTCCTCCAGCTACTCGTTCATGCGGAGCGTGCAGGCGCTCTGCACGGACGAGAGCACCGCCCGGTTTAAGTCGAGGACGTCTGGTTTCGCCTGCAGGAGGGCCGCGATGGCAGTGGCATCTGTGCGCTCCGCGTCGAGTCGAGCCTCCGCCGCCCGGTTCAAGTCCAGGACGTCCGGTTCTGCCTGTAGGAGGGCCTCGATGAGAGCGGCATCCACGCGCTCCGCGTCATTTTGAGCCTCTACCGCCCGGTTCAAGTCCAGGACGTCCGGTTCCGCCTACAGGAGGGCCTCGATGGCAGCGGCATCCGCACGCCCCACCTCAAGTTGAGCCTCCGCCGCCCGGTTCCCATCCACGACATCCGATTCCGCCTGCAGGAGAGCCTCGATGGAAGCGGCATGCGCGCGCTCCGCGTCGAGTTGGGCCTCTGCCTCCCGGTCCTCCTTTAGTATCGCCAGGTTAAACCACTGGTCCGCCTGCACCATGGGGAACTTAGACGCCGGCACGAAGTCGACGTCTATCGTCTCATACCCATCGGGGACCTTTTGCGCCGCGACTCTGCCATGAACATTGGATCAGCTTCCTCCTCCTCGTAGCTTGGCTCCAGAGAACTCGGGGATTGGCCCGCCGCAAAGCAAGCTTGGGAACGAAGGTCTCTGGCGCTGACCACCACCGCGATTTCTGCGCGGTGCTCCGGCATCAGCATCTTGTAGTACGTGATCTTGCGGTGCACCATGGCTTTCCAATGAACTAGAGGACACTTGATGCGGGCTAGGAGATCGAAAGGTGGGGGAAGGGGCTGGATATTAGGTGTGGTTTTAGGGCAGTGGCTGGCGTAGGCCGAGCAGCGAAGGTTCTGGTGTGAATAGTGGTTCCGGTGACGACCGATCAATCGGTTTTGACTGTACATCATTGCAGCCCGGCATGCTGGACCTTCCACGTCGCTCACCGAATGGAACGCGCTTCATCTTGCGTTTTCGCTCGCTTGTGGGACCGGAGTTGAGAGAAAACCGACGTCCCTCCCCCTCCCCCGCCCACGTCATTTTATGCGGAGTAAATAAAAACAGAGGGAGTATACTACCGATGAGGCTCCCTGACGTGGCCGAACCCATTGAGTAACTGACATGCGCGGCCTAGCAAGCATGGGGTCCGCTAGTAAGTGACCGAAAGGGAGGGTAAGGCAGGGATACATATATGAAAGGAGCTTCCAATGATATAATTTTCACATTATACATCTCATGTACTATTAATCTTGTCAATAGTCAAATGCGGTTTTGAAAAACGCATTAGAGCATGGTTAATAATATAGCCAGTCGATGGCTATAAGGAACTGCCATGACATCTATAGCCACCATCTATTATATGCACTCATACAGTAGTGTGGGCTATAAGGTTGGCTATTTCCCGCAAAAAAATTATAAGGTTGGCTATTGTATTAGTACTTTTTTCCATCTCCTCTCCATCTCTTTCTTCATATTTATTGTATGTATTTAACTAGGCATGCGTATATACCTAGGCTCTTGCATGAGAGCTCACTCCCCTTACCTTTTCACATCTCTATCCTCCACATAGGCCCTATATAAATGGAAGGAGGGAGTACAACTATGAGCACTGCATACTCTAGTACAGATGTTGTCAGTACTCCACTAGTACTATTGGACAGTGGGCTTAAAAAGTTACTATTGGACAGGCTATACGTGGCAAAATCCTAGTAGGAAGAGCATGTGCGAGAACAAGCACATTCACGTGGTTGAAAACAAATTGGAAACCATCTCAAGTACAAATCTAGGAGTACGTACGAATCTAACAATATTGATTGGGCGTTGTTGAATGTTGGTACTTTTTTTATCAAAGTAGAGATACTTTGACTACACATAAAACTTATATGTAAACTAGAAAGGATAGGAGGGAGTATATTGTATGTTCAAAAACGAAACGAACATTGAATACCCTTTATATATGATTTGTGGATGCTATGATCACCGGTTCAAAATTTTGAATCCGCCATAGGTATCACACATGCACCCACTCGTTCTCTCTCGATTTCATCTCGGGGTCCGAAGATCGATTGAAAGAGGACTAGGGTGGGCACAATACGTTCATTTCGCTTATGAACATACAATATAGTACCTCTGATCCCCATAGACCCCCCCCCCCCGTGGGTCATTTCTATCATAGAAACAGACCAAACCTTTATCTCCTTGCACGACACGCAATTGATCTCTGAACATCAATCGATCTCGTCAACATGTGTCGGGGCATGAACCGAATGGGATGTCAAAACTAAGACGTGAAGCGACACGTAGTGGAGGCAAAGTGAAACTTCAAACGAAACATTTGTTTGTATGCATGTCGAACAAATTACAAATAAACATTGGAAATACAAACATGGTCTAGGCCCACATGCGAATGATACTCAGCGGAATGTTCAAATGAGGCATGCGGGAGGATGGACTCGACCGGAGGGCGACATGATCGATGGAGAAGAGGGTTGGAGAGGAATGAAAAATAAGCAAACGCCACATTATTATACTTGAACAGCTCAAATAAACAATAAGTTGTCTCGCTTGGCCTACATAGTGAAAGGCCTAATGCGCAACGTGGAGCACTCACGCTCGAATATGGCCGGGAAAACAGGGAAACCGACATGTGGGGCACACCTATCGGGATGATGTAGCGCAAACTAGTCCAATGGAGGAGCTGGCCCACGACCTCCTCGCCACCGGCAACCGTTCATGTGGGTCGTGGGGGCCAACAACGTGGCGTAGCTCCAGCACCGCCTCTGGACACGGCGACCGCGGTGAGCGACACGCTCATCGTCGCTAGACATGGTCGGTTTCAGTGTGCCGAGGGTGGCGTTAGTGTTGTGCCACGACCAACAGTATGTTTGGTTTGTGCCCAAGGTTGCCCCATCAAAGCATTGGGTAGCCAAAATTTTGGTTGAGGTTTTGGTTGCCCATGATTTGGCCGACATCGGCAAGAAAAATGAACTAGAGTTGGCTAGAGTTCATTGGCATGCCAAAAAAATGGCAACCATCCAAACAAAAACCAATCTTTGGGTCATGACCAAAATTTTGGTAAGGTGCACTTTGGCCACAATCCAAACACACCCGAACACCCGGCTCGTCGAGGATGCACGGGGCGCCGGGACGCGTCCGCGGAGTGGTGTAGCGCGGCCAACTTCATCCTCAGGACCTGAGACCATGCCAGGTCATCTTCCCCTTTCAATGGCATGCGTCGATCGCATGTGAGCAAAGGGCATCTCCAATGTTGCCATGACCACAGCTGACTACCCTGGCACACCAAAAACCCTCATCCCTCGCACCGTCGCGCGGAACGTTCCCAGCCGGCGCCAGCTGCCCCCATTCATGTCGTCCGTCCGTATGCCGTCGTGAAGAGGCTCGGTGCTCGAGGAACCAACTCCGGCGACTTAATGACACACCAGGACACTTGGCCTCACTGGAATGTGCTACTTAAAGCGGCAACGCCCAGCTAACCTCCACACCATAGCGCATCGTCCTCCTACCTGGCACCACATCCGCCATGACCGCAAGCGCGAACGCTCTGCGGGAGAGCTTGTCTTCGGGGATGGTGCTCGAGGTTGCCGCCCTCGCTCAAGTCGCTGCACAAGCGGTGGCCACGCTGGCGGCCGACGACGGGAGCACCGACAGCCACGCGTCCTACTTGCTACCGTCCAACGTCTGGCACCGCCGAGGTCGGGGACTCCTCCGAGGATGAGTAGGGCATGGGAGGCGGCAGGGCATGGTGTCCCAACTGGCTGGTCCGTCTCCCGTGTTCTACTTTTCCTCGCCGGAGACCGCACCTTCACTTCACGGGTCTTGAACCCCGCCCCCATACATGGAGATCGCAGATGGAGGACGTCGGTCGCCGCCATAGAATAGGTTTAGGGTCGTGTTTATTTTATTTTTCTGTCCTATAAAAGTTTGAAATGTAATGAAAATCTGCCGTGTTTGCATTAATCTCGGCCGGTGTATATGAATTTTCACAATAATATACGTATATTGTAGGAGTACTAGCAAGATGCCCGTGCGTTGCATGGAAGATCAAGATCTTGTGGGAGAAAAGGATGAACGAGGGAAGGCCTTATCTACAAATGCACATTCACGCATTTCACATTTTTCTACATCTACGGGAACCTATGAAAGGGTTAACGTAAATTGCCTCTCTCTCTCCTCCCTTGATTTTCATGGTGGTGGGCCCCTCCCTCCCCCCAATCTACAATCAACAGCTCACACGTTTCACATTATGTTAACTACGTAACTGGGACTATGTAG
This sequence comes from Triticum aestivum, assembly GCF_018294505.1. Lineage (NCBI taxonomy): Eukaryota > Viridiplantae > Streptophyta > Magnoliopsida > Poales > Poaceae > Triticum > Triticum aestivum. Next base: position 579,289,548 of record NC_057812.1, read on the forward strand.
GTGTAGCATTACTCGTCCTAAAAAACCCAACTAAGCCAACCTCCCAGCATACACGCAGGAAAAGACTCGGCCGCGCCGTTTTAGTCGGGATTACCCGATTACTAGTAGTAGTATCGATGGATCGCGCGAAGCAATAAGTTTTTTTTGAGGGGGTGAAGCACCTAGTTTAAAAGGAAAAAAGGTGGTACACTCACAGCACCCCTGTCACGGTCGCATTGCACCCCACACACGTTCGGTCCTACACACGGCTCACGCAAACGGAACGCGCTTCGGCTTGCCTCTTCACTGACAAGTGGGACTGCACTTGGAGAAACCGACCATGCGCCAAACTCCCCCCGCCCACCGTGCGAAAATTCTCCCCCCCCCCCCATCCAAAAATTCCCCCCAAATCCTAGATTCAACCGCCCTTCGGGCAACTAGCCAATAATATTCCCCAAACCCCCCTCACCCCCCATCCCCCTCCACTCCATTAGCTCCGCCAAAGCCGCCCTCCCCGCCACGCCGATACATCGGCGCCATGGTTCGTTGAGGGGACGCACGGTGATCCTCTCGCTCCCATAGTACACTCTCATAGACTGTCGTCCTCTAGCCACGCCGCCACCGCTGGCGACGTTCTTGTGGAGGCGCACGGCGGTCAGCGCCGCCACCGCTGGCGACGTTCGTGTGGAGACGCACGGCGGTTAGCTTCTCCCACAGTACGCGCATTCTAGACTGAGGTCCCGTGCATGTCGGTGTAGCGCTAAATGTTAGCTGATAGACACTGTTAATCTCACTATTTGCCGAAATAGTTTATAGTCAATATGCTCTGCTTAAGAAGCTTCCTTGCCCTGTTCTGCACTCAATCTGCTTAGCTGAGATGGCATGCCAAGGCTGATTAGTTGCTAAAATATCCTGCCATATATTTATTGTGACGTAGATTTCCATGGTCTAGTAGCCAATCTGTTAGGTGAATAGCTCTACACCGTTTTATACTCGATCTTTGTTGCTGCGATGGCCTTCGCTAGTTCGATGGCTGTGTGCTCGGCCTCATTGACTGCTGAAATAGCCTGCCATAATTTAGCACTCAAATTTGTTTGCTGAATTAGCTTTACTTATATTTCGTTACTTAGATCTGCTCATCCAAATATCTTGCCCTAGATTTAGACATCGACCTAGGTATTTTCTTATGGACTTCATAAAAAAGCATATATGTTTTTCCTGTAATATCTAGTAGAAGAACTAATTTGTATGTCTAACAGATGGACATGACTTGGATAACTTCTGCTCGAAGATTCTCCGCTACATATGTCGAGGGAGTTGAAAACTTCATGAACTTTATCAGAGCTGAGTACGGTGGTCCAAAATCAGATGTGCTCTGCCCATGTAGCAGTTGTATGAATTCAGTTACAAGACCCCAGTCAACTGTGCAAAATCATCTACACTTGTATGGGATGTCGGTCACATATACTACGTGGGTTCATCATGGTGAAGCTGTGAATGTCAATTTTATTGACTATGTGGAAGCAGCAGATCACCATTTTGATATGTCTGATGCTCAGGTGGAAGATGAGGAGGAGGAGGTGGTGGCAGAGCCAGTGAGTTTGACCAACATTGAAACAATGCTACGAAATGCTCGTGCATTCCGTGAACTTTCACCTGCAAAAGAAAAACGGTGGGCCCGCATGTAGGAACAATGCAACGTGGCTGTCACCCGGGGAAATAAGCTGTCAGTATTCTAAGCTATGGTCACCTTTCTTCAGGTGAAGACATCTGAGTGGATGACCAACAAATCATTCGATGCGATGTTGGCTGCTTTCCGCAAAGCTTTCCCAGATGCGTCTCAGCTGCCACACACCTAGAGTAAAATGAAGAATTTCCTTCGTGTAGTTGGAATTGGATATGATATGATCCATGTTTGTAAGAATAATTGTGTTCTGTTCCGGAAGGATTATGCCAACTTAAATGAATGCCCGAAATGCAAATCATCAAGATGCAAAGATGGCAATGTTGTGAAGAGGATTCCTCATAATGTTCTGAGACATTTTCCAATTACACCAAGATTGCAGAGGTTGTTTCATGATGCTGAAACAAGAGAGGATGTACTGTGGAATTCTAGGAACCAGGAGTACAGAGATCAGAATGTAATGAGCCATCCATCACATGGTAGTGAGTGGAAAAGCTTCAATCAAAAGCACGAAAAGTTTGTTGCTGACCCGAGAAACATTAGACTTGGCTTAGCTTCAGATGGATTTAACCCATTTAGCCACTAGAGCGCCACATATAGCATGTGGCCAGTGCTTGTTATCCCTTACAACATGCCTCCAAATGTCTACACCAAAGAATCAAACTACATGATGGCCTTGCTCATCCCAGGTCCAAAAAGTCCTGGAAAGGATTTTGATTTGTTCATGGAGCCTCTTGTGGAGGAACTTCAATAGCTATGGAGGGGGGTTCTCACTCGAGACCTATATAGCAGCCCACCAGCTGATTTCTTTCTACGTGTTGTTATAATTTGGTGCATCCATGATTATCCGGCTTTGGGCACTATATCAGGGTGAACGACACATGGTTACAATGAATGTGTTCGCTGTGACAGGAATCTGCTGTCATACGCAATACTTAGCAAGATCTGTTACATTGGACACCGTCGTTTCCTTGCCAAGGACAAGCCGCATCCTAGAAAATACCAAAGACATGTGTTCAATGCAAAGCATGAAAACCGTGATGTGCCAAAGAGGCTCACCGCCAATGAGTTGCAAGTGGAATTATAGAAGGTCAGGCATATTACACCAGGAAACCATCCTGATAATGGTAGCGGGAAAAGGAAGCATGGCAGGGCAGAAGAGAGATTATTGTTTACCCGCAGGTCCACTTTGTGGGACTTGGAGTATAGGAAAGATTTGGATCTGCAGCATAATCTTGATGTGATGCACATCGAGAAAAATATATGTGACAACATTATCGGCACACTTCTTAATATTGAAGGCAAGACGAAAGATACCTTAAAATCTAGGATTGATTTGACACACCTGGGTATCAGACAGGATTTGCAGGTGCAAGATGAAGGTAAACCACAGGATATGGCACCAGCTGTGTACGTCTTGGACAAGGTAAAAAGAAAAGAATTCTGCAAGGTACTATCACGTGTGATATTCCCACATGGATTTGCTTCCAACCCTAAAAGGAGATTCAGTGCAGATGGAAACAAGGTACAAGGGTTGAAAACTCATGACTGCCACGTCCTACTTCAAAGGGTTTTACCTGTTATCCTTAGAGGATTGGGCCGCCCTGACTTATACAGAGCAGTTGCAGAGTTGGGACAATTCTTCAGGGAACTCTGCAGTAGAAATATCAGGATAGATGCTTTGGAGCATCTTAGAGACAAGATACCAACTATCCTATGCGACCTTGAGAAGATATATCCTCCAGCCTTCTTTGATGTGATGGTGCATTTGGTTGTTCATCTACCTGATGAGGCACTACTTAGAGGTCCAGTACAGTATGGCTAGATGTATCCTATTGAAAGGCGGCTAGTCACTTTCAAGGGATATGTTAGGAACAGAGCTAGACCCGAGGATTCCATTGCAGAGGCCTACATTGCTACAAAAGCATTGACATTCTGCTCAAAATACATTGAAATAGCTTATCAACTTTGCAAAGAGGTGGATGAAGACAATCCCGGGCTCAGTGTTTTCGATTATTCTATTTGAGTTACAGGGAAGAGTCGACAAGAGGACAAACCTAAACATTTGGACAAATGGTTTGGTATGTGTTGAATAACTGTCCTGAGATACTACCTTATATCAACTAAGTGCTAAATACTGCAGCTTATACATCGTAATCTACTGAACTTGCAGCACATTCTTATATATTTAGATGTTTGACGCGATCACTATGTTGTGCAGCATCTACAAAGAGGAGTTACTGCCGTAAAATCCAAGAAACATTGACAAACTGGTTGTGGCAGGATTTGCGAAATGGTTCAAGAGCCATGTAAGCTTTTGAATTGCAGTGTGAGTTTTCTTAATATATTGAGTACATAAGATGATCAGCTTATCTATTTTCTAACCATAGGTTAAGAAGATGCGGGAGGATGGGCAGGCAGTTGATGATGCCCTTTATTCACTAGCAATGGGTCCTGATACTCGGGTAAGACATTATGAATCTTGCGTTGTTGGAGATGTGCGCTACAACACCCTTGCACGAGACGAAGGCAGGAAGACACAAAACAGTGCCATCATGAGCACGGATACGTATGACAAAGAGACAACTGAAATGTATGCTAACATAACATACATTGTTCAGTTGCAGTATATCTCCAGTTTCGAGGATCATCGGTGTGTGGTTCTGTTGTGCTGTCGTTGGTATGACCTGTTTTTCAGGATCGCAAAACCCGGAGTTGATGATTATTTCAAATCCATCAATGTCAAGGTGGCATACCAGACCAACGAGGCTTTTATTTTGGCAAATCAAGCAACACAAATATTTTTCTTGGAAGACACATTTGCACATAGCGATGACTGGAGAGTATTGCAAAGGTTTGAGCAAAGGAATTCTTTTAATGAAGTTGCACAACAAGATGATGCTTACACTGCTCCTGATGTACAAGATAACACAGATGTTCCTAATATCTTTGAGAACCATCACGTCAATGACGCGAACGAAAAGCTTGTCTGTCGTGCTGTGGACATACAAGAGTTGATCAAGAAGAAGCCAACATTCAAGGACGTTGAGGACGAAGAAGAAGATGACACCATGGGGAATTACGATTCAGACTGATACACATGGCGAAGATGTTGACGCTGCTGCTACGGATGATGATTACATTGCTTTTGTTATATTTGCCTGTCAGAAGACGTTTTTTATCTACTATGTGAAAGTGTGTTTGCTATGACAACTGAAACCTGATGAACATGTTGTTATGTATTTTCCTGTGAGAACATCACTTGTTATGTATGCTGATTTGTGTTTGGTGATTGTATGACGACTAAAACAAGATGACATTGTTGTTTAGTTGTACTCATATTTGGCTGTGAAACTTGAATTTGATGACATAGTTTGCTGTTGGACTGCAATTTGCTCGACGTCTTCGAATGAGAACAAAGCTGACCCGACAGGTCCTCTGCTAAATTATTTATTTACTACCAAAAGGGCCTCTGATATTTATTTATTTATGAGCAAAAGGGGATACCCCTGATTTCCGTTAATAGAAATCATTAGATGTTCACAACACTACGCCCAGCCTGTTACACAGGTTTCATTCATTACTAGTTTCAGCAAAGTGCTCATGTCATAGCCACTGAATACATCACGAGTGCTACATACACTGCAAATAAAGAGACAATCATCCTATAGAGCACATCGACTTTTCCCATTATCTTCACAAGATCTTTCATCTCCTCATTGATGTCAAGGTCGTTCAACAGTTATTGCTTGGCCATGTGTGACGCCCCCGATTAAATCGTACACTAATCATACACACAAACGTGTACGATCTTGATCAGGGACTCACGGGAAGATATCACAACACAACTCTAAAAATATAATAAGTCATACAAGCATCATAATACAAGCCAGGGGCCTCGAGGGCTCGAATACAAGTGCTCGATCATAGACGAGTCAGCGGAAGCAACAATATCTGAGTACAGACATAAGTTCAACAAGTTTGCCTTAAGAAGGCTAGCACAAACTGGGATACAGATCGAAAGAGGCGCAGGCCTCCTGCCTGGGATCCTCCTAAACTACTCCTAGTCGTCATCAGCGGCCTGCACGTAGTAGTAGGCACCTCCGGTGTAGTAGGGGTCGTCGTCGACAATGGCGTCTGGCTCCTGGGCTCCAGCATCTGGTTGCAACAACTAGGTAGAATGGAAAGGGGGAAAAGAGGGAGAAAAGAAACCGTGAGTACTCATCCAAAGTACTCGCAAGCAAGGATCTACACTACATATGCATGGGTATCTGTGTAAATGGGCAATATCGGTGGACTGAACTGCATAATGACAGAATAAGAGGGGGATAGCTAATCCTATCGAAGACTACGCTTCTGGCAGCCTCCATCTTGCAGCAGGTAGAAGAGAGTAGATGGTAAGTTCACCAAGTATCATCGCATAGCATAATCTACCCGGCGATCCTCCCCTCGTCGCCCTGTGTGAGAGCGATCACCGAGTTATATTTGGCACTTGGAAGGGTGTGTTTTATTAAGTATCCGGTTCTAGTTGTCATAAGGTCAAGGTACAACTCCGGGTCGCCTATTACCGTGGACACGACTATTCGAATAGATCAACTTCCCTGCAGGGGTGCACCACATTACCCGACATGCTCGATCTCTCTGGCTGGGCACACTTTCCTGGGTCATGTCCGGCCTCAGGAGATCAACATGTCGCAGCCCCACCTACGCTCAACAGAGAGGTCAGCACGCCGGTCTAAATCCTATGCGCGCAGGGGTCCGGGCCCATCGCCCATTGCAGACCTGCATGTTGCGTACGCGGCCGGTGAGCAGACCTAGCCTCCCTTACACAAGAGCGGGCGTTCCAGTCCAACCCGGCGCACGCCGCTCAGTCGCTGACGTCAAAAAGAGCTTCGGCTGATACCACGACGCATGTTGCCCATATCTTGTCCCATGTGGCGGTTAGTGCGTATAGGGTCAACAACCCAACTCAGATCAAATACCAAGATCTCGTTAAGTGTGTTATTTTGAAGTAACCGCGGACGCCGACCAGGGTCAGGCCCACCTCTCTCCTAGGTGGTCTCAACCTGCACTATCGCTCCGCCATAAAGTAACAGTCGGGGGCCGTCGGGAACCCAGGCCCACCTCTACCGGGATGGAGCCACCTGCCCCTTCAGCCCCCATCTCCGAACAGTATCATAAGTAATGTAACAGTATAAAGTATATAGCATATGCCCGTGATAACCTCCCGAAATGATCACGGTCCAGTAGTATAGCATGGCAGACGGACAAGAGTGTAGGGCCACTGATGAAACACTAGCATCCTACACTAAGCATTTAGGATTGCAGGTAAGGGTAACAACTATAGCAACAATGACAGGCCACTACAAGAATCATGTTAATACATGGCAGTTTTAATCCGTCATGGACCTATGCAAATCTGGCATGCAAGGGTATATGTGACGGATTTAAAATCCGTCATGTATATCGCGTCATAATTTGATCACTGTACACTCCATGACGGATCATTCAAAGCCGTCACCGACCATGACGGATCTTGACCGTCATGGATAACACCTAACTACAATGCTCATAACGGCGTTAACTTATGTGCCACATCATCATCTAACATGGATCTGACATGTCAGCCCATGTAGCAATCAGCCCATCTAAGTTTTGTCCCACCAAATTTCAGTCCAGTCAAAGAGTGGTAGCCCATATAGTAATCAAACCATTTATAATTTAAGCCCATTCATTTCAGTTCAAGAGATTCACACATCTCTCATTTTCCATGAAAATTTTGAACCAATAAAGATTTGAGTGAAAGTACATGCTCCTGTCATTAGAAAAAGAAAATTACAACATATCCAAAAATACACCTGTAGAGGAGCGAAAAGAGAAGACCCAAAAACATTAATTTTACAAGCATGTCTCGAAGAACACTATGCTACTCTACAGCCAAGCACCGGCCCCATCAAGCGAGGCCACTCTTGTTCGGCCGCCACATACCAACCAGGGGTCATCCAACATTTATAGCAGCAAATCAACCCATCCACGCAAATGTTGTCAAAACGCATGTCTTTATTGTTGAAAATGCTCCCATAACCAATATCTGCCACATGATGAAAAGTATGCCGCGTTATAAAATATTACAGCCAGTAGGTTAATCTTACTTCACATTATCAAGTTCTGCATTTTTTTCACTCCCAGGATGCAAAGTAATGCCACAAATTAACAGAAGTGTGAAAAGAAACAACAGCTCACAAAAAAAAGGAATGATGAGCATGTATAGATCAATAGATTTGGTAGTAAACTCCGTTGCGCTTATATTACGCTTTCACTACAGTAAACTCGATAAGAAATGCAGCCCAGCTGAATATTGCGCATTGATGAGAATTTCTAGGCACTTTTCTCAAAATGTAAAAAAGGAATGTACCCATTCCATGATGATTATGTCTTAATGGAATATGTGTCTTTTCAGCTAGACAAAAACTGAATTCTAAAGCTAGCAGTTACACTGAATACAATGATGATTAATCTAGACACATACCGCTACCTCTTCTCTGTGCTTCCACTTACTCTGTTTTTCTCTGAACTCTAAAACTAGCATTGTCTCTATGTGTCTACAGTAATTATAGAACACATACGTACCAATGAAGACTGAAGACAACACAAGAGGCCATACGATGGCCGGGCGAGGTTGAGCACGGCGGCACGTTGCCAAAAGTAGCACCATAATTCTCTTGAATCTTTCGATTTAGATTCAGCAGGTAGAGGAGTAACATCTTTTGATTTATTCAGCAAGTTCAGAAATGTGCAACATCTCTTGATTCAAATTCAACAGGTTCAGAAGTACAAAACTTTTGGGAAAAATATATGGTTGTTTGTGAAGTCTTATGAAGGGTAATCTTACCAAACTCATACCTCATGGCCGTGTGTGCAAACTGGATGACTGCGTAGATGGGATTTTCCATGCTGTAGGAGGCAATGTGAGGATTAAAAATCTGGTCCATTATCAACCAAGACTCCATGCTATAACATCTCTAGTACTATACAGGACAGAGGATGATCAATGAAGAAATCACTACTTTGGCCACTATACAATCAAGATATGGAAATTGATTACTCTTTCAGCAGATGATATACTAAGAAGAAAGCTAGCAGGCAATCAAGCACCAACGTACCTCTCAATAAAATCAGCTGACAGAAATCATGAAAAAGAACAATTTATATTATCAAGATTATGTTAGTTAGGCTGGTGTATATGAACTCCTAAGGCACTTGGATGCATCCTCGTGGGGATAACAAAATTCATAGAGTTACTATTGACACAAATCTTCTTGCATTAACACTAAAAAAATAAATTATATACTTTGATTAATCAGAAGTAAGAAACAGAAGAACTACAAGGTGAACTTTCTAAAACACTAATGGAAAGAAGTATACATGGAAGTATGTTTCTTTCATAGATATATGTGTCTTGTTTCAAACCAAGTGAAGACAATGTAATTACAGTAAATCGTTGTTTCCCCTTCCATCCTATCTGTAACTGGTAGTATTCTCATTCAAAATGGCTTGAACAGAAAAAAAAAGGGAAGTTAACCGAGCCACAAAGAAGATAATTTTGGCATCCAAACGAAGAGATATATGCAATACACAACGACTGGCAATTTTCTAGTTCTGGCGTACTTATCACGTAGTACTTTTTCTCCCTTTTCAATAAGAAAATACTATGAGGGTGACCTACATATATTTGTAAGATAATCTGACCTACATATATGAATGTTTTAGCATCTATTAAATCTTTTTAATTCACACACCAGGCTAAACATCCAGTTAGCCATACTTCTGTCTTATCTTACCAGGCTAAAGATCATCTTCAACTCTGGAGCTATTGCTGTAGCATTAAAAGGATGTTTTTGGGAATCATATCAGAGAAGGTTAATTCCAATTTTGCAAAAATCAAACAGACTAACACATGGATACGGCGCTACATATATACGATTACTTAGAATGATACATAATCCAGATAAACGGCTTGCACATTCTGACAATATGTGTGGTTTCTTGATATTTACGCACTTTATATGACATCCAAGTTTATAGCTATTTCCAGTTAATAATTAGACATTGTTTTGATTAATAATTAGGTTTTTTCTTAAGTACTACATACACGCATATGCAAAACAAGTCCATTCTAGCGAGATACAGAGTAGCAGTTGAATTACCAAAAGATCTGTACCAAAGCAACATGAAGACTGGTGCGTGTTAGAAAAAAATAGATATATCATACTGTATGGATTAGCACTAACTTGCCCAGATTAAAGTATGTGTAATAGTGAAAGAGAACAGATCCACAACAGCAACTAATCATGCTCACATGTTCATCTCAGCAATTGAATCCACCTCTAAACTGAACAAAAAACATGATTCGTATTCAGAGTGCAAGAATCATCTAGATTTGGGCGTAAAAGGGGGAGATGGGAGAAGCTCACCGTGCTAGGAGGGTAGAATGCAGCCGACGGTGAGGTCGTCCATGCGCTACAGGATAGGGGGGCAAGAGGGTGCTGGACTTGCTGCTCCGCCTCCTCCGGCGAAGAGAGTTCGTTGGGAACAGCCGCATCGAGGAGCACATCATGTACGCCACTGGATGGGTGAAGAACGGGGGTTCAGGGGCTGGGCGTGCTTGTGTTGTACCGGTGCTCCCCCTTGGAGGTCGAGGAGGAGGAGCACCGGCGTTCGCCCCCACCGTCGTCGAGTAGGACAAGGCCACCGTGCCCGCCCTCGTCCGGGACCAGCGTCCGCAAGGTGCGCCGCGTCCGTGGATCCTGCGGGAGGAGGTCCTCCGCGCCGCCCTGCTGGAGGTGGGCCATCAGGAAGCGAGGGCGCGCGTGGGGGCGCTGTAGGCAAAGGAGAAGAGTCGCCGGAGATGCGCCGACGAGGAGGACGATGCTAGAGGCCGAAACCCTAGCACGGGTGTGGGTTATTGGCGAGCCGTAGAGGCCGGGAAGGGAGAATCTTGCCGGAGGGGAGGATGGAGCCGAGCGAGGCGAGCTCGGCGGTGTGCACCGCGCCGGCGATAGCCGCCGGAATCGCCGGAATCTGGAGTGGGCAGTTGTGGCGGCTGAGGGAACGGAGGAAAGAATGGGGATTAGGTTAGATTATAGCTGGCCAAATGGGCCGGGCCAAACAGGCCAGCCCGCAAGCACGCCGGCACGGCACGGGCTAAACGGGCCGTGCCTGGCACGCGGCACGCCTTGGGCCGTGTCTGGGCCTGGAGCCTGGGCACGGCACGGCCCGTTTAATTTATATATATATATATTTCAGATTTTTTTTATAGATGTATACGTAAAATATAGCCAATAAGCCTAAAAACCAGCCCAACATAGTGAAAATATGCAGCCCAGTGTGCTAAACAGGCCATCGGGCCGGCCCGTTTACTAATCAGGCCGTGCTTGGGCCAACGAGCTGCGCCCGTGGGCCGGCACGGCACGGCCCGGCTATTAAACGTGCCACGGCGGGCCGTGCCGGGCCAGGCACGATTAGCACAGGTCGTGCCGTGCCGTGCCGGGCCGGCCCGTCTGGCCAGGTATGGGTTAGATGGGGCATTGACCGTGGGTTAAATAGGCTGGCTCCAAAATTTTGCAATGGGCCGCGTTGGCGACTCAAAATTTTGCAACATTCAGATGGATTTCAGGTAAAGGTTGTGCCCCAACTGGACGCTGAGAGTCATTCTTAGCGAGTAGCTCATCATGCTTTTCAGCCTGAAGTAACATGTGAATAAGCTCGGAATAGACAGTGTAGTTACGAGCACGGTATTGCTGTTGGAGAATCCTATCTGAAGGGAGCATAATAGACAAAGTTTTCTCTATCTTCTCCCCCTCAGTAGGTTCCTTCTCACAAAAGCGCAGTTTGAAATATATCTTATGAACAGCATGATTGTACTCACCAATGAACTTGAAATCCTGAAGACGGAGATGAGTCCAATCATGGAGTGCTTCTGGCAGGACTACTGCCTTACCTCGTTTTGAGGGCCAGAAACAGAGTACTAGGAGATTCCTCCAGTAAATACTCAGACTTGAGATCTGGATGAATATGGTGCCTTATGATGAATAAAGCAGTATAGTTTTGCTGTTCTGTCAACGGCGTGGCCCCAGCCGGGAGAGGAGTCTCCGGGGGTTGTATTGCACGTGCTATCCCACGGGATGCAAGACTGATCTTGATGTCCATAGCCCATGTAGGGTAATTGTGGCTATTAAGGGCAAGCTCCTCAAACTCTTTGGCAGTCATCTTCGCCTACATGGGAAACTAGAGATAATTAATTTACGGATGGTAAATTAAAAACCATCATGGTTGTGTAATAAAAATGCAAAAATTTGATACTTAAGTGTAAACTTGAAAAATTCTCAACCTCAATTGTGTGAACATAACACTTTGAAGATCAATTAGATCTCACAGTAATAGGTTGCATGGCCATTACCTTGTGTATGCTACAATTTAGATATAAGGAACACACATTGAAGGTGATCGTTTGTCGGGATTGACAAAGTGTAGACCTCATAGTAAGAGAGGATAGTCTGCAAATATGTAGTAGATCACAACTCATTACCTTGTGATTCCAAATAATATGAGGGAGAAATATTTAAAAATTTGCAAGTTTGATATGTGAGAGAAGGTCTCAATCGCAAAAATATGTTCAATAAAAATGAGATGTGGTAAACACATGGAACATGTCATTCTTCCCAGATAAAGTACTTTATTTATATTATAAATCCATTATATAATATAAACACACTAATAATTACACAAGTCCTAGTCCGATGTAATCTAGAACTGGACTAGTATGTAAGTAGCATTCAAACTAGGTACTAAACAGAGTCTAAAACTGCACCATATACAATAATTAGTACTAGACTAATAAAAATAGAGAGAGAAAAATGAAGTCCACGGCCAACAAGAGGCAGCCGGAGGACCCGCAGGCGCCTGCACGGCCTTTGGCGGGCCCAACCGCCGTCGCACTGCATAAGGCAGAGGGGGAGAGGGGGGTTACGGATACGGGTCGGATAATCCGACGCCCGCACCACCACTCGATCCCCTCCTCCGACACGGCGCTACCAGCGGGGGGAGCGGCCGCCGCCGCATCCCATTGATCTCTAGTGGTCACCGGCTCGTCGCTGACGAGCCCTCCTCATCCGAAGAGGAGACGGTGATGGTGGAGGCCTGGCGCAGTGGAGTGGTGGCGAATCCGAGGTTCGCCGGAGCCCATGAGCCTGGGCGGCGGGTGCGGCAACGGTCGAGGGCCGCGACGGCGCGCCCGAAGAGGCGGCCGAAGTGCTACTCCGCGTGGATGCTCGGGCCCGCAGTAGCCTCCAGTGGTGGTGGAGAGTTGAGGCCGGCACGTTCCATCCCTACTCCAAGGCGGATGACGCCGGAGGCGCCAGTGGGCGCTGACACGAAGCCAAGCGCGGCCTCTTCGTCCACAATGGCGCGCATCGGGATGGGCCCGTAACCAGGAGGGCCACGGCTCAGGACGGTGGAGGAGGAGGTGGAGGCGGAGATCCGGGGGGCGATCCAGGCACAACGGCGGCCCCGTTCATTATCGGGGCGCTCGGGCCAACCACCATCCGAGGATCGAGCCCCATGTGCGCATGGCCATGGGCGTGGGGAGCACCACAGTGGCCACGTCCTGTGGCGTGGCGACCCTGTCTCGGGACGTGGTGAGCACCATAGGCACCTCTCCTAGCGCCACGGTGGTCGCATCCAGCAGCGCGACAGATAGCCTGGCGACGGAATCGTCGGAGTCTACCCAGTCCGTGGAAACGGTGACCGTAGCGACGGCCATCCTCATGGATCAAGCGGAGGAAGGAGACGAGGCTCGGCATCTCACCGGCGGCGAGTGATCTTTCCCTCCCTTTCTTTTCTCTTTCGCTCTTCGCTGGTTGTTCTACGTGCGTGATAATGTGTTTGAGATCGAAAGTGAAATCTCTGTATCGATTGATGGTTACAAGCGCTACTTATACCATCTGGAGAGACGCGATCGAAGGGAGGCGTCAGTTCTAGAGGGCAGGAGCAAGAAGGTGTCTGTGCGGGACAAACCGCACGACGGTTTGGGCAAGGGGAGATTTTCCCCTAGTTACAAATTGTAATTAATTCTAACACTGGGTACGCGATGAGCTCCCCTATGGCGTCTGTACCATATGCCGGTGACAATGAGTGTTGGCCGGGGTGAAAACATGTTCTGTCTTTGGGTAGACTTGCGGCAACGAAGTTTGTCCCCTTCTTGAAGGCGTCGTCATGGCTCTCATTGCTAGTCGTGCTCCAAACCCTGATCCTCAGATGAGGTGATGGTGGCGCTCCGGTGTTCGTGACCTTTCTGAAGGTGTCGTCTTGGAGCTCACAGTTCATCGTATGCGGCTTCGTCTCTTTGCGATGGCGTGTCCCTGGTTGAGAACCCTGGTAGCTCTTGTTGTGGTAGGGGTGATGTTGTTGCGCTCAGCTCCTTTGTATCACATGTGTGTGTGTGTGTTCTAGTGACATGTGTTTGTTTCCGGTTGTTGATGATCATTGCTTTATATATAAAGCAAGACGAAAGACAAAGCTGTGAAACATTTCTTTTTCTTTTTTTACTTTTGGATACACATCGGCACACCGCCATCCATCCCAATAATGTCACAGTCGTCTGAACAAATTTCAAGTCAACCCAGAACAACACCATTCGACTGCAAACACAAAAAACCAAGACTTGTTTGTTTCATACTAAACATTTGCACAATGACCAAAATATGTCAATGGATATCTTCTAGCAAGAGCAACCAATCAAAGGCAGTGAGGATGGGTGCCCTAAGTTGCTGTATTTTATGTAGTTAGAACAAGTAAGCATGTTACTGCACATAATCAAAAAGTTGCAACTAAACCAACAAATAAACAAAGACGATCCAAATTTTAATTGGAGAAGGGCATAAATTCCATTTGTTGAAAACCAGTAATGCCAATTCAATTTCAGCTAAATAAAACATGCAGAGTTATCGTTCAGATTACATGGCCAAAAGCCAAAGGAAAATCTTAATACTTTATTTAGCAGAAATTGGATATGATCACAAGATATGTGCATAATCTGAACAAGCAAGATGAGCAAGGAAAAGTAAACTACATAGGATGACAAGATGCAGTGCAACAACAGATTAAAGATTGCTCGAGATAATTACATCAGATCCCTAGACTCATGGTACATCACTTTGGCACTATGCATCGTAAACATGGAGAACCACATTCATCACAACTTTGCAGGGCAGGTTGACTGAAATATTATCATACAAAGAATGAAGTTAAAAGGTTTTCCCTAGAACATCTTTTGCACGTAGAAAAATGATAAGGTTAATCAATGTGTTCAGTTGTTGGATTTATAGAAGGTGGTATTACTTATGGATTCACATAATTATTATAGGTATTTCTGATCAAAATAAACTATCGTACAAGTGCAAATCATGGTGTAAAGTTTCATACAACATGTGGTTATTCATTCTGAAAAATATCCTGCAGTTATATTCACCCCCTGAACTTGCCAATCAAATTCCATGAAGTTTATAAGTTCAGTCAAAAAAATAGAGCAGAAACTGTGAAGATTGTCACCTCTAAACTTTACGGACAACAATCAGTTGACACCAAACACATGACAAAAGGATAAAAAATGCATCAAACAATTTTACTTCTGGGATCATACAAAGGAAACATGGATTGTAAGGCTCGTGCTATAAGCTTAAGTATCATGCCCATTAAGTACAATAGTAAGACGAACCCAGTGGCCACAAAAACAGGCAGGACCGCTTCAATCCCACATACCAAATGAACATGAAAAACTATTGATAGCAAACCAGCCACAGTAAACAGACAATAAGAAAACAGAAGGGTAAGTGGACTTATTCGTGATAGTGGAGGTAATCACACCTTCGTGTTATGAAGAATGAAGTTAAAAGGTTTGCCTATAAAAGCAAAGCAAGATCGGTCGAAAACCCTTGGACATCCTTTGCATGTAGAAAATTGAGGCAGTTAATCAATGTGTTCAGTTGTTGCAACATTATAGATGCAGATGGTATTACCTTTGAATTCACATAAATATAGGTCTATGTGGTAAAAAATGACAAAATCAACTACCAAACAAGTGCATGTCATATGTTGTAAAGTTTCATACAACATGTTGGTTATTCATTCTCAAAAATATCCTGCCGCTATCTTTAGCCCTTGAACTCGCCAATAAAATTCCATGAAGTTTATAAGTTTAGCCACAAAAAATGAAGAGGATAAATAAGCATCAACTGATTTTGCTTCTGGGATCATACAAAGGAAACATGGATTCTAAGGCTCATGCTATGAGCTTAAGCGTCATGGCGATTAAGTACAATAGTAGGACGAACCTCATAGCCACAAAAATAGGCAGGTCTGCGTCAATCCCCCATACCAAACAAACATGAAAATCTACGACAGCAAACCAGTCAGCAATCAGGCAATTACAAATCAACAGCATGCATATGCTTTTATTATTACACATACACACACAAAATCTTGCATCACCACATGACAAGATACCATGTATGTAGTGTGTAGTTAAAGCCATGAATGAGAGAATAGAAGGTAAGTGGACTTATTTGTGATAGTGAAGGTAATCACACCCTTAGTGTTATGAGTTCACAATGAGCCTCAAAAGCATCTGAGGTATAATCCAGATTGTGGCCAGGTTCCTGCAATAGAAGATATCTTAGACCTCCAAAAAGATTCAGATTTGGCATGAAACTGTACAACGTCAACACAGGCTAGTAACACATACTACTATTGCCAAAAGCTGCACAGGAACAAATTTTGATCTATACTCTTGCTCACAATGAGCCTGCTTAGTACATTGCCTATGATATATTTTCTATTTCAGCCAACTGGCCCTGCCAAGATTTGTGACCAATGTGATACCCCGAATCGAAGAGCAACATAACAGAGAGATTCAATAACATGAGTGGCATAAAAATAACACTAGGAGAATAGTAAAGAGAATTAAGTTAAAAGGTATGGCTATAATAGCAGAGCAAGATCCGTTTAAAACACTAGGACATCTTTGTTGGAAATATGCCCTAGAGGCAATAATAAATTAGTTATTATTATATTTCCTTGTTCATGATAATCGTTTATTATCCATGCTATAATTGTATTGATAGGAAACTCAGATACATGTGTGGATACATAGACAACACCATGTCCCTAGTAAGCCTCTAGTTGACTAGCTCGTTGATCAATAGATGGTTACGGTTTCCTGACCATGGACATTGAATGTCATTGATAACGGGATCACATCATTAGGAGAATGATGTGATGGACAAGACCCAATCCTAAGCATAGCACTAGATCGTGTAGTTCGTATGCTAAAGCTTTTCTAATGTCAAGTATCATTTCCTTAGACCATGAGATTGTGCAACTCCCGGATACCGTAGGAGTGCTTTGGGTGTGCCAAACGTCACAACGTAACTGGGTGACTATAAAGGTCCATTACAGGTATCTCCGAAAGTGTCTGTTGGGTTGGCATGAATCGAGACTGGGATTTGTCACTCCGTGTAAGCGGAGAGGTATCTCTGGGCCCACTCGGTAGGACATCATCAGAATGTGCACAATGTGATCAAGGAGTTGATCACGGGATGATGTGTTACGGAACGAGTAAAGAGACTTGCCGGTAACGAGATTGAACAAGGTATAGGGATACCGACGATCGAATCTCGGGCAAGTATCATACCGCTAGACAAAGGGAATTGTATACGGGATTGATTAAGTCCTTGACATCGTGGTTCATCCGATGAGATCATCGTGGAACATGTGGGAGCCAACATGGGTATCCAGATCCCGCTGTTGGTTATTGACCGGAGAACGTCTCGGTCATGTCTGCATGTCTCCCGAACCCGTAGGGTCTACACACTTAAGGTTCGATGACGCTAGGGTTATAAAGGAAGTTTGTATGTGGTTACCGAATGTTGTTCGGAGTCCCGGATGAGATCCCGGACGTCACGAGGAGTTCCGGAATGGTCCGGAGGTAAAGATTTATATATGGGAAGTCCTGTTTTGGTCACCGGAAGAGTTTCGGGGTTTATCGGTAATGTACCGGGACCACCGGGAGGGTCCCGGGGATCCACCAAGTGGGGCCACCTGCCCCAGAGGTTTGCATGGGCCAAGGGTGGTGAGGGATCAGCCCCTAAGTGGGCTGGTGCGCCTCCCACAAAGCCCAAGGGGCAGCTAGGAGGAAAAAAGGGGGAAACCCTAGGCTTAGATGGGCCTAAGGCCCACCCTAGGGGGCGCCTCCCTCTCTCCCCCTCTTGGCCGCCCCCTTGCTCCCCATCTAGGGCTGCCGCCCCCCTAGGGGTGGGAACCCTAGAGGGGGTGCAACCCCTCCCCTTCCCCTATATATATGAGGCCTAGGGCTGCCCATAAGACACACGATTCGATCTCTCGTTGGTGCAGCCCTGCATCCCTCTCTTCCTCCTCTTCTGTGGTGCTTGGCGAAGCCCTGCAGGATTGCCACGCTCCTCCATCACCACCACGCCGTTGTGCTGCTGCTGGACGGAGTCTTCCTCAACCTCTCCCTCTCTCCTTGCTGGATCAAGGCATGGGAGACGTC
Organism: Triticum aestivum; assembly: GCF_018294505.1. NCBI lineage: Eukaryota > Viridiplantae > Streptophyta > Magnoliopsida > Poales > Poaceae > Triticum > Triticum aestivum. Next base: position 579,307,835 of record NC_057812.1, read on the forward strand.
TTCGGGTTGTACGTGTGTTGAACGCGGAGGTGCCGTCCGTTCGGCACTTGGTCATCGGTGATTTGGATCACGACGAGTACGACTCCATCAACCCCGTTCACTTGAATGCTTCCGCTTAGCGATCTACAAGGGTATGTAGATGCAATCTCCTTCCCCTCGTTGCTAGTCTCTCCATAGATAGATCTTGGTGACACGTAGGAAAATTTTGAATTTCTGCTACGTTCCCCAATAGTGGCATCATGAGCTAGGTTTATGCGTAGATTCTATGCATGAGTAGAACACAAAGTAGTTGTGGGCGTTGATTTTGTTCAATATGCTTGCCGTTACTAGTCTTATCTTGATTCGGCGGCATCGTGGGATGAAGCGGCCCGGACCGACCTTACACGTACTCTTACGTGAGACCGGTTCCACCGAATGACATGCACTAGTTGCATAAGGTGGCTGGCGGGTGTCTGTCTCTCCCACTTTAGTCGGATCGGATTCGATGAAAAGGGTCCTTATGAAGGGTAAATAGCAATTGGCATATCACGTTGTGGTCTTTGCGTAGGTAAGAAACGTTCTTGCTAGAAACCCATAGCAGCCACGTAAAACATGCAAACAACAATTAGAGGACATCTAACTTGTTTTTGCAGGGTATGCTATGTGATGTGATATGGCCAAAGGATGTGATGAATGATATATGTGATGTATGAGATTGATCATGTTCTTGTAATAGGAATCACGACTTGCATGTCGATGAGTATGACAACCGGCAGGAGCCATAGGAGTTGTCTTTATTTATTTATGACCTGCGTGTCAACTTAAACGTCATGTAATTACTTTACTTTATTGCTAAAGCGTTAGCCATGGTAGTAGAAGTAATAGATGACGTGACAACTTCATGAGGACACGATGATGGAGATCATGATGATGGAGATCACGATGATGGAGATCATGGTGTCATGCCGGTGACAAGATGATCATGGAGCCCCGAAGATGGAGATCAAAAGGAGCACTATGATATTGGCCATATCATGTCACTATTTGATTGCATGTGATGTTTATCATGTTTATACATCTTATTTGCTTAGAACGACGGTAGTAAATAAGATGATCCCTCATTAAAATTTCAAGAAAGTGTTCCCCCTAACTGTGCACCGTTGCGACAGTTCGTTGTTTCAATGCACCACGTGATGATCGGGTGTTTGATTCAGACGTTTACATACAACGGGTGTAAGACAGATTTACACATGCAAACACTTAGGTTGACTTGACGAGCCTAGCATGTACAGACATGGCCTCGGAACACAAAAGACCGAAAGGTCGAGCATGAGTCGTATAGAAGATACGATCAGCATGAAGATGTTCACCGATGTTGACTAGTCCGTCTCACGTGATGATCGGACACGGCCTAGTTGACTCGGATCATGTAATCACTTAGATGACTAGAGGGATGTCTATCTGAGTGGGAGTTCATAAGATGAACTTGTTTATCCTGAACATAGTCAAAAGGATTTTGCAAATTATGTCGTAGCTCGCGCTCCAGTTCTACTGTTTAGATATATTCCTAGAGAAAATTTAGTTGAAAGTTGATAGTAGCAATTATGCGGGCTAGGTCCGTAAACTGAGGATTGTCCTCATTGCTTCATAGAAGGCTTATGTCCTTAATGCACCCTCAGTGTGCTGAACCTCGAACGTTGCCTGTAGATGTTGCGAACATCTGACATACACATTTTGATAACTACGTGATAGTTCAGTTAAACGGTTTAGAGTTGAGGCACCAAAGACGTTTTGAAACGTCGCGAAACATATGAGATGTTTCGAGGGCTGAAATTGGGATTTCAGGCTCGTGCCCACATCAAGAGGTATAAGACCTCCGACGATTTTCTTAACCTACAAACTAAGGGAGAAAAGCTCAATTGTTGAGCTTGTGCTCAGATTGTCTGAGTACAACAATCATTTGAATCGAGTGGGAGTTGATCTTCCAGATGAGATAGTGATGTTTCTCCGAAGTCATTACCACCAAGCTGCTAGAGCTTCATGATGAACTATAATATGTCGGGGACATATATGATGATCCTTGAGATATTTGCGATGTTTGACACCACAAAAGTAGAAATCAAGAAGGAGCATCAATTGTTGATGGTTGATGAAACCACTAGTATCAAGAAGGGCAAGGGCAAGAAGGGATACTTCATGAAACGGCAATTCAGCTGCTGCTCTAGTGAAGAAACCCAAGGTTGAACCCAAACCCAAGACTAAGTGCTTCTATAATAAGGGGAATAGCCACTGGAGCGGAATTACCCTAGATACTTGGTAGATTAGAAGGCTGGCAAGGTCGATAGAAGTATATTGGATATACATTGCGTTGATGTGTACTTTACTAGTACTCTTAGTAGCACCAGGGTATTAGATACCGGTTCGGTTGCTAAGTGTTAGTAACTCGAAATAAAAGCTACGAAATAAACGGAGATTAGCTAAAGGTGAGCTGACGATATGTGTTGGAAGTGTTTCCAATGTTGATATGATCAAGCATCGCACGCTCCCTCTACCATCGAGATTGGTGTTTGCGTTGAGCATAGACATGATTGGATTATGCCTATCACAATACGGTTATTCATTTAAGGAGAATAACGGTTACACTGTTTATTTGAATAATACCTTCAATGGTCTTGCACCTAAAATGAATGGTTCATTGAATCTCGATCGTAGTGATACACATGTTCATGCCAAAAGATAGTAATGATAGTACCACCTACTTGTGGCACTGCCACTTAAGTCATATCGGTATAAAACGCATGAAGAAGCTCCATGTTGATGGATCTTTGGGCTCACTCGTTTTTGAAAAGTTTGAGACATGCGAACCATGTCTATTGGTGTATATGCATGAAGAAACTCCATGCAAATGGACCTTTTGGACTCACTTGATTTTGAATCACTTGAGACATGCAAATCATACCACATGGGCAAAATGATTGAAAGCCTCTTTTTTAGTAAAATGGAACTAGAAAGCAACTTGTTGGAAGTAATACATTTTGATGTGTGCAGTCCAATGAGTGCTGAGGCATGTAGTGGATATCGTTATGTTCTTACTTCACAGATGATTTGAGTAAATGTTGAGTATATTTACTTGATGAATCACGAGTCTGAATTATTGAAAGGTTCAAGTAATTTCAGGGTGAAGTTGAAAGATCGTCGTGACAAGAGGATAAAAGATCTATGATATGATCATAGAGATGAATATCTGAATTACGAGTTTGGCACAGAATTAAGACATTGTGGAAATTGTTTCACAACTAATACAGCCTGGAACACCATAGTGTGATGGTGTGTCCGAACATCATAACTGCACCCTATTGGATATGATGCATACCATGATGTCTCTTATCGAATTACCACGATAGTTTATGGGTTAGGCATTAGAGACAATCACATTCACTTTAAAAGGGGCACCACGTAATTCTGATGAGATGACACCGTATGAACTATGGTTTAGAGAAACCTAAGTGTCATTTCTTAAAAGTTTGGGGCTGCGACACTTATGTGGAAAAGTTTCAGGCTGATAAGCTCAAACCCAAAGCGGATAAATGCATCTTCATAGGACACCCAAAACAGTTGGGTATACCTCCTGTCTCAGATCCGAAAGCAATTGTTTCTGGAATCGGGTCCTTTCTCGAGGAAAAGTTTCTCTCGAAAGAATTGAGTGGGAGGATGGTGGAGACTTGATGAGGTTATTGAACCGTCTCTTCAACTAGTGTGTGGCAAGGCACAGGAAGTTGTTCCTGTGGCACCTACACCAATTGAAGTGGAAGCTTATGATATTGATCATGAGACTTCGAATCAAGCCACTCCCAAACCTCGTAGGATGACAAGGATGCGTACTACTTCAGAGTGGTACGTAATCCTTTCTTGGAAGTCATGTTGCTAGACAACAATGAACCTACGAGCTATGGAGAAGCGATGGTGGGCCTGGATTCTGATAAATGGCTCAAGGTCATAAAATCCGAGAGAGTATCCATGTATGAAAATGAAGTGTAGACTTTGGAAGAACTACTTGATGGTCGTAAGGCTATTAGGTACAGATGGATTTTAAAAGGAAGACGGACGATGATGGTAAATGTCACCATTAAGAAAGCCCGACTTGTCGTTAAGATGTTTTCTGACAAGTTCAAGGAGTTGACTATGGTGAGACTTTCTCACTCGTAGCGATGCTAAGAGTCTGTTGGAATTATATTAGCGGTTACTGCATTATTTATGAAATCTTGCAGATAGGATGTCAAAACATTGTTTCCTCGACGATTTTCTTGAGGAAAGGTTGTATGTGATACAACCGGAAGGTTTTGTCAATCCCGAAAGATGCTAATAAGTATGCAAAGCTCCAGCAATCCTTCTAAGGACTGGAGTAAGCATCTCGGAGTTGGAATGTATGCTTTGATGATGATCAAAGATTTTGGGTTGTACAAAGTTTATGAGAAACTTGTATTTCCAAAGAAGTGAGTGGGAGCACTATAGAATTTCTGATGAGTATATGTTGTTGACATATTGTTGATCAGAATGACGTAGAATTTCTGGAAAGCATATAGGGTTATTTGGAAAGTGTTTTTCAATAGAAAGCCTGGATTAAGCTACTTGAACATTGAGCATCAAGATCTATAAGGATAGATCAAAACGCTTAATGGTACTTTCAAATGAGCACATACCTTGACATGATCTTGAAGGTGTTCAAGATGGATCAGTCAAAGAAGGAGTTCTTGCCTGAGTTGTAAGGTATGAAGTTAAGACTTAAAGCTCGACCACGGCAGAATAGAGAGAAAGGACGAAGGTCGTCCCCTATGCTTAAGACGTAGGCTCTTCAGTATGCTATGCTGTGTACCGCACCTGAAGTGTGCCTTGCCATGAGTCAGTCAAGGGGTACAAGAGTGATCCAAGAATGGATCACAGGACAGCGGTCAAAGTTATCCTTAGTAACTAGTGGACTAAGGAATTTTCTCGATTATGGAGGTGGTAAAAGAGTTCGTCGTAAAGGGTTACGTCGATGCAAGCTTAACACCTATCCGGATAGCTCTGAGTAGAGATACCGGATACGTATAATGGAGCAACAATTTAGAATAGCTCCAAGTAGAACAGTTATTTGGAATAGCTCCAAATAGAGCGTGGTAGCTGCATCTAGGAGATGACATAGAGATTTGTAAAGCACACACGGATCTGAAAGGTCCAGACCCGTTGACTATAACCTCTCTCACAAGCAACATGATCAAACCCAGAACTCATTGAGTGCTAATCACATAGTGATGTGAACTAGATTATTGACTCTAGTAAACTCTTTGGATGTTGGTTACATGGCGATGTGACCTATGAGTGTTAATCACATGGCGATGTGAACTAGATTACTGACTCTAGTGCAAGTGGGAGACTGTTGGAAATATGCCCTAGAGGCAATAATAAATTAGTTATTATTATATTTCCTTGTTCATGATAATCATTTATTATCCATGCTATAATTATATTGATAGGAAACTCAGATACATGTGTGGATACATAGACAACACCATGTCCCTAGTAAGCCTCTAGTTGACTAGCTCGTTGATCAATAGATGGTTACGGTTTCCTGACCATGGACATTGAATGTCATTGATAACGGGATCACATCATTAGGAGAATGATGTGATGGACAAGACCCAATCCTAAGCATAGCACTAGATCGTGTAGTTCGTATGCTAAAGCTTTTCTAATGTCAAGTATCATTTCCTTAGACCATGAGATTGTGCAACTCCCGGATACCGTAGGAGTGCTTTGGGTGTGCCAAACGTCACAACGTAACTGGGTGACTATAAAGGTGCATTACAGGTATCTCCGAAAGTGTCTGTTGGGTTGGCACGAATCGAGACTGGGATTTGTCACTCCGTGTAAGCGGAGAGGTATCTCTGGGCCCACTCGGTAGGACATCATCATAATGTGCACAATGTGATCAAGGAGTTGATCACGGGATGATGTGTTACGGAACGAGTAAAGAGACTTGCCGGTAACGAGATTGAACAAGGTATAGGGATACCGACGATCGAATCTCGGGCAAGTACAATACCGCTAGACAAAGGGAATTGTATACGGGATTGATTAAGTCCTTGACATCGTGGTTCATCCGATGAGATCATCGTGGAACATGTGGGAGCCAACATGGGTATCCAGATCCCGCTATTGGTTATTGACCGGAGAACGTCTCGGTCATGTCTGCATGTCTCCCGAACCCGTAGGGTCTACACACTTAAGGTTCGATGACGCTAGGGTTATAAAGGAAGTTTGTATGTGGTTACCGAATGTTGTTCGGAGTCCCGGATGAGATCCCGGATGTCACGAGGAGTTCCGGAATGGTCCGGAGGTAAAGATTTATATATGGGAAGTCCTGTTTTGGTCACCGGAAGAGTTTCGGGGTTTATCGGTAATGTACCGGGACCACCGGGAGGGTTCCGGGGGTCCACCAAGTGGGGCCACCTGCCCCGGAGGTTTGCATGGGCCAAGGGTGGTGAGGGATCAGCCCCTAAGTGGGCTGGTGCGCCTCCCACAAAGCCCAAGGGGCAGCTAGGAGGAAAAAAAGGGGGAAACCCTAGGCTTAGATGGGCCTAAGGCCCACCCTAGGGGGCGCCTCCCTCTTTCCCCCTCTTGGCCGCCCCCTTGCTCCCCATCTAGGGCTGCCTCCCCCCTAGGGGTGGGAACCCTAGAGGGGGCGCAGCCCCTCCCCTTCCCCTATATATATGAGGCCTAGGGCTGCCCATAAGACACACGATTCGATCTCTCGTTGGTGCAGCCCTGCATCCCTCTCTTCCTCCTCTTGTGTGGTGCTTGGCGAAGCCCTGCAGGATTGCCACGCTCCTTCATCACCACCACGCCGTTGTGCTGCTGCTGGACGGAGTCTTCCTCAACCTCTCCCTCTCTCCTTGCTGGATCAAGGCATGGGAGACGTCTTCGGGCTGTACGTGTGTTGAACGCGGAGGTGCCGTCCGTTCGGCACTTGGTCATCGGTGATTTGGATCACGACGAGTACGACTCCATCAACCCCGTTCACTTGAACGCTTCCGCTTAGCGATCTACAAGGGTATGTAGATGCACTCTCCTTCCCCTTGTTGCTAGTCTCTCCATAGATAGATCTTGATGACACGTAGGAAAATTTTGAATTTCTGCTATGTTCCCCAACAATCTTTTCCATGTAGAAAAACGAGGGAGTAAATCGATGTGTTTATTTGTTGCAAAATTATAGATACAGATGGCATCACTTATGAATTCACATAAATATAGGTCTTTGTGGTCAAAATGACAAGATCAACTACCATACAAGTGCATGTCATGGTGTAAAGTTTCATTCAACATTTGGCTATTCATTCTGAAAATATCTTTCAGCTATCTTCACCCCTTGAACATGGCAATGTAATTCCATAAAGGTTTATAAGTGCAGCCACAAACATAGAGCAGCAACTATGAAGATTGACACCTATAAACTTATAGGACAACAAACAAGCATGACAAAATGATAAAGAATGACTGACTCTACTTCTGGGATCATACTCCCTCCGTCCACGAACAAGTGTACATCTACCTTTTGTCCTAAGTCAAAGTTTTCAAAATTTGACCAACTTTATAGAAAAGAGCAGTGACATATATGACATCAAATTGGTATATTATGAAAGTACATTTCAAAACGGATCTAGTGATACTAATTTAGTGCCATAAATGCTGCTACTTTTCCCTATAAAGTTGGTCAAAATTTGAAAACTTTGACTTAAGACAAAAGCTAGAACTACACTTATTCGCGGACAGAGGGAGTAGGAAGGAAACATGGATTGTAAGACTCGGGCTATGAGCTTAAGTATCATGGCGATTAAGTACAATGGTAAGGCGAACCCTGTAGCCACAAAAATAGGCAGGACTGCATCAATCCCACGTACCAAATAAACAAGAAAAACTATGACAGCAAACCAGTCAACAATCAGGCAATAACAAATCAACAACATGCATGTGCTTTTGTTACAAACAAACACACACACACACACAAAAGAAACCCTTGCATCACCACATGACAAGATAACACCATGTATTTAGTTCGTATGAATGAGAAAACAGGAGGAAGTGGACTTATTAGTGATAGTGGAGGTAATCACACCTTAGTGTTATGACTTCAGATTGAGCTTCACCAGCTTCTGAGCTATCATCCAGATTGTGGCCAGGCTCATGTAAATGTTCTGCAGTAGAACCTATCTTAGACCTCCAAAAAGAATCAGATTTGGCATTAACTTATAGAAAGTCAATACAGACTAGTAACACATTCAGACATACTACTATTGCCAACAGCAGCACGATAGTATAACTTTGCTCATAAAGAGCCTCACTTGTCAGATATCCTGCCTGCAACTGCAATTTTCAAACAGTTAAACCAAGGATAATTATGAATCTAATGCCAGCATTTCCTAGGATGCAATCCTAAAACAGTTAAACCAACCAGCCGTGCCACGATCTGTGATGATTGCGAACCCGGAATTGAAGAGCAACGTAAGAGAGGGATTCAATAACATGAGTGGCACACAAATAACACTAGGAGAATAGTAAAAAGAATGAAGTTAAAAGATTTGGCTATAATAGCAGAGCAAGATCTGTTGAAAACCCTCGGGCATCATTTGCATGTAGAAAAATGAGGCAGTAAATTGATGTGTTCAGTAGTTGCCAAATTATAGATGCAGATGGCATTACCTTTGAATTCATATAAATATAGGTCTACTATCTCTACTCCCATAAAAATGAGAGTTGGTGATGATGGTGTGTCTGCCTTGGTGCAATCTATACCGTTCGATCTGGTATCTGAGGCTGGGATTGAGACTTTGTGCCATCATCTGAACAAGAGCACGGATAGCATGGAGGTTTCTCTCGCCAAGCAGATTCTTCGAGAACCCTCTCCACAATTCCTCGCTGCCGGCCCCTACCCTCTCTTTCCTAGCGTCTTTTCCCGGCGACCGCCGGAGTTGAGTTGGGCGAGGGTCCCGTCTCCTGTATAGCTGTATTTGTAGTTAAGGTCTTGATAAATCTGATTTGGGTTGAGCTTTCCCCGGCGTCTCTCCTTCCAGATCTGGCCGTGCAGACCGTCGGAGAGGGAGACATGGCGGCGGTTGCTTCCTTGTCCAAGTTCCTCACTCTCCTGTCTTTCTACTCCCCATGAGAACTATCACCCCAAAACTGAGATGAGCCCATCCCCCGCACGATCGGGCGCGATCCTTCGTTTCCTCTATGCCGCATCATCCTACGGGGAAAGATGGCCGTGTTCGTCCAGGCCAGCGATCCCGGCCACCCGGCAGGAGGTCTAGGTTGCCTTTGCCGATGCATCAAGCTGCGGGCGCTCCGCTGGCGCGGCGTGCCCAATGCAGGTGTACGCCGGGTATTCCCGTGTTTATCCGATGGCAGCGCAATCACCGGCACAGCGCGTCGCATTGTCTTCCTCAACGATTGCCACGGCGCTGCTGTCGTATTCGACCTCCTCACTTCGCCGCTGTGATTCTATCCGCTGGGAGGTACGTGCACATTTATTTCATCCCCAATTTTGCATGCGTATGAGATTTGCTTATTTGATGAACTTCGGTCCTGCAGTAGTTTAATCAGCTCATCTTAGAGATATAGGCTAATCCCTAGCTTAACAATTTATAATTTATCAGGCCAATTACCTGATGGGAGACAACCAGACGGGGAGAACGATTGCTTGAAGAGCCTTAGGCAGTCTGCTCTCACAAGGAAATGCAAAGGTAATTTCACAAGAGAAGTGGTGATGGCGAGGCTCTGCCACTGCAACCTTGTTCGCCTCCTTGCGTACTGCAATGAAGGCGACGAGTGGATATCCACTCATCTATGGCTACATGTTCAACAACATCATGGATCTCTACATATTTGGTACATATACTTGTATATTTTTTTTCTTGCCTATGATCAGAATTTGGATCACAGTAGACAATCAGGTTCTCTTCTATGATTGTTGGTTATTGTTTTCATGTAGTCCAATACATAAGTACAGCTCATAGCTGCATGGTTAGAATTCAGAGAAAATGTACATAAAGTTCCAGATAATAGAATTGCAAACTTGGACAATACCTTTAGAGGAAATTTGTATGCTGGACATGCTTGACCATGTCAAAGATCATGCATGAGTAATTATATCCTCGGGTTATTCGTATTATCTGCAAAGTGAGCTTCAAAATTTTGTAAACTAGCATTTTCAATAGTTCAGAGCTACTACTTCACTGTCAGTATTTAGGTGGATGGTCTCTGTTTTAAATTCATGATACAAGTAATGCACTTCGTCAAGTTTTATTTATCTGTGTCCTTGGTTCCAATAGCTATATAATTTCTTCGCAAGCACCCAAGTACGGCAACTCTATTGCCGTTCATGCTTGGCCTATGCCCTACAGAGAGGAACTAGTATTTGCCTCTTTGTGTCAGAATGTAGTTGTGTCGCATGCCTCTTGTATCATTTTCATCGTTGATAGATGCATTACCAAAATATCATTGCAAAATTTTGTGGTTGCAGTATTTGTCTTGTTAATTTTGCATTCCTCTCTTTTCTCATAAAGTGTTAATTCTGTGTTAGTTATATCTTATGTTTTCTATGTTCATTGCTTCTGTTGACTTCAGATTGTGCATATGTGGAGAAGCATGTATGATTGCCCTCAGGTTTAGAACATATTGCATAACAAGCCATTCTCCTTGGCAACCGACCTAGAAGTGAGGTCACAATTGACACCCCTTGTCGTCCAACTTCCGGCACCTGAAGTCTCTGTGCGACAAAATTATGCTTGCCATCTGATCACCTTGCCGCATGGTATGTTCATGGGACAGAGAATATGAGATGCAGCTCCCCAATGTTTTCACTTCTCCACTCAAAATTTTCAGGCCACAACCTGAATATTTGTTTCCTTGTTGTCTGTCATCAGCATTTTTCTTTGCAGAAACCTGGTTAAGGAAGTTACCAGTAGTCCAGTACTAATATTTTCGTATGTATGTACTTGTGCACTCACCCCTTTTATATACATATATGGTTCAAAAAGCATCTTTTACTTTATTTTTTGTTTATTTGCTCAGTACAAAATGTAGTGCAGTCTATGCTTTTTTTCCTTGGTCTAAATATACCACAGATCCTCTACAGGCTCCTTATTTTTTTTCCTTTGTGTAAATATACTACAGACCGTTTATATATATGCAGTACTGATTGTCTAATGTCCTTCTAGGTGAGAAGATAGATTAAGTTGGAGTTCGAGAGCTAATATTGTTGGCACAAATGTTTTGAGCAAACAACTAAAAGAAGGGTATACTATGCTTTGCAGATGGAAAATGATTCCACGGCCTCATATATGCCTATGGTATATGTAAGGGTGAATTCCATATATGCCACTCAAAACTTGCCCGTGCCCTCATCTGCCATTGGAAATTTCCCTCTCCCAAATATGCCATTGAAAATTTGCACCATGTACAGGTATGCCACTATGGCCAGTTTGACCGTTAGTTGACTGTCAAGTGGCATGTGAAAAGACGACTTTGCCCCTGGTACTGTAGCGGTGATATACTGTAGCATTCCCAATCTCAAATTGCGGGGCGGACGTACTGTAGCGACGATATACTGTAGCATACGAACAGATTTGAAATTCGAACAATTTTTTTGAATTTCAAAATAAATCTCCGTAATTTCAAATTCTGAATTCCTAACACTTTTTTTGAAAAAATTGTTTGCAATTTAAAAAACTGATTTTTTTTAAAGTGGACGCTACAGTATGTTTGCCCGCAATTTCAAAAGTGACCAAACTTGTTCGGAATGCTACAGTGTATTGTCGCTACAGTACCAGGGCAAAATCGTCTTTCCAAGTGCTGCTTGACAGTCTACTAACGGTCAAACTGACCATAGTGGCATATCTGTATGCGGTGCAAATTTTCAATGGCATATATGGGAGAGGGAAATTTCCAATGGCAGATGGGTATACGGGCAAGTTTTGAGTGGCATATATGGAATTCACCCTATATGTAACTAAGCATGAATCATTTTTTTTTCTCTTCATGGTGCTATTGCATGCAGCATGCTTGTGCATATTTATCACAGTATCCAGTTAAACACTTCTACTTCATTCTTGTTTGTTCTTGAAAGTGTGCTCAAGCAACAGTAAGTATGTTATTTGGATATATTAATTGTGTGGGCTGGAGGTGGAGCCTGTGTTAACCAAAAGCAGATTGGTATTGTAACACTTCCCAAATGTGTGTGGACGGATTTTCTATTTGTCACATGCTCTGTCCCCTCAATTTGGAGAGTAATGAGAAAGCTGGGTGGAGAGAACAACAAATCTTCGCCAAGGTAAAAATGGATAAGAAAATATTTGGCTTGACAAGGGGGTCATCGATCAAAAACCATAAGTTGCGTACACATCAACAATATAGCATCACTGTGATCAATGTTATGATACATCTTTTTTGTCCACTATATGCTCCTAAGTAAACAATGTCTACTTGATTATTTGTGATTCCGTAGCGTAGCACGGGCATCTTACTAGTGTGGTCAAAATGACATAATCAACAACTTACTCCATTCCTAGATACTCCTTTCGTCCGAAAAAGCTTGTCCCAAACTTGTCTCTCAAATGAATGTATCTAGCACTAACTTGGTGCTAGATACATCCATTTGAGGGGCAAGTTTTTCCGGACGGAGAGAGTATAAGTTTTTCTAGAGATTCCAATATAGACTACATACAGAGCAAAACGAGTGAATCTACAGTCTACACTGTAAAATATGTCTATTTACATCCATATGTAAATAATATTAAAATCTCTACAAAGACTTATATTTAGGAACGGATGGAGTACCATACAAGTGCATGTCCTGGTCTAGAGTTTGATACGACATGTGGCTATTCATTCTGAAAAATATCCTGCAGCTATCTTCAGCCCTTGAACTAGCCAATCAAATTCCATAAAGTTTATAAGTTCAGCCACAAACATAGAGCAGCAACTAACTATTAAGATTGACACATCTAAACTTTGTACGGAAAACAAACAGCTAGTAACACATACTACTGTTGCCAAACAGCAGCACATCAGTATAATTTTGCTCAAAAAGAGCCTCACTTGTCAAATATCCTTCCTGCAACTGCAATTTTCAAACAGTTAAACCAAGGACAATTATGACTTTACTGCAAGCATTTTCTAAGATGCAATTCTAAAACAGTTGGACCAACCAGCCCTGCCAAGATTAGTTACAATTGCGAACCCCGAATTGAAGAGCAACATAACAGAGGGATTCAATAACACGAGGGGCACATAAATAACACTAGGAGAATAGTAGCTTGCTGGGTTACAAAGGCAGAGGACACACTACATAGCTTACGATACAACATCATCATCAATTGCAGACATAAGCCTAAGACGCAGTACATCGCCAGGAGGAATCATACACTAATCCATAGCAGACATTAGATAGATAGATAGATAGATAAAGAGATAGAGAGATGTTGCTCAGTAGATCAAGCTTCTTCGTCGCTGTCGTGGTGGATGATGTCGTAGTGGTGGTCGGGGAGGTTGGCCCTTGGGTCGTCGTCGTTGAAGACGTCGACCTGGACGAAGGCGTAGCCGAGGCGCTTGAAGTCGGCGAGGACCCTCTCGTTCTCGTCGCGGTCGGCCTTGATGGCGTCCGTGACCTTGCGGAGCCTCTCCGGGAAGTTGGGCAGGGGACGGCGAGGCTTCTTGTCCCACTCGAGCAGCCACTTGATGTAGCTGTTCCGATGGTCCAACTTCACCGTCTTCTGCTTCTTGATAGGATACCCCTCCACATACAGGTCGAACCTCAACCACGGGTGGGATGCCGCACCACCAGCCGCCGCCGCCTTCTTTGCCGCCGCTGCCGCCTTGGCCTTGAGGTACGCGGCCGCCGCCGCCGACATCTCCGCCTTGGCCTTTTCTTTAGGCGCCGCCACCCTCTCCACCTTGGCCTTGTCCCTGGCGCCCGCCGCCGCCTTCCTAACCCTCTGCGTCCTGACCTCCACCCACTCCCACTCGCCCGATACTTCCTCCATCGCTCCCTCCCAAACCCTTGGCTTTCTTCGCTGGATGCTAGTGGTGGTGGCGGCGGCGGCTGTTCAAAGCGTTGGGACCGAGTGAGAAGGAGACCACGGTCTCGCGTATAAATAGCCTCGCGAACCCTAGAGTTTCTGCATCGGATCGGATCCTGTCGCCGTCTCGGGCTCGGGCTACACCCACGCGCCCGGTCTTTCTTTACTCTCCACTCAAGTTCCCTTGTTGGATGCGGATCCCATTCGCTAACGCATCCGGGTCCATATGATCGAACCTTCTCGAGGGCCCTGGAACTGATTTTGTGCAGGATTGATTGTGGGCCAAGAAACCCACTTTACAGGCTACCAAACCCTTGCTTCAGGATTGTGGGCCAAGAAACCTGGATCCAGCAACTTGGGCCATACCTATTGAAGCATGGCATTTATTGCAAACCAGATTTTTCCCCCTTTATTTTAGGGGGAGGGGATCAAAAGTGCCAGAGAATATCTAGTGCACCGGTGCTTATGGCGCTACCGGTGCACCGAACTTATGTTGCACATTTTAAAATATTCTGAAAATTCAGATAAAATAATTATTATCACATGGACATGGAGACAAAAATCATAGGTTGTCACAAAATTTGAAGTCAAAATTCAAATCATCACTCGAGAAACGAAAATGACAAGTTCAACACTTAATAGTACATAACATAAGTTGGGCTTTAGATTCGCCCCATTATCACATTGATGTCAAATTTGTCATTTTTGCATCTAAAGAAATGTTTCAAATTTTGCTACGAATACTTTTTGACAACATACAATGATGTTGTGTCACTGTTTTATTTTTTCTAGATTTTTAAAAATGTTCTACAACATCCGGTGCACCGGTAGCACCGGATACATTCCCTCAAAAGTGTTGGTTTCCGAATATGGAATGTCTAATGTTTTTTGCCTGGGGAATTAATCGAACTATAGTGAACAGAACGAGCAGGGCTTTCGATGAATCGATCTAATATCGGACAATCTTATTGGCAAGGGCTTCCCTAGATACCCAAAGTTTCATATCTGAAGCAAGTATTCAAGAAACTACTCGAGTTTTAGCAAAAGGTGCCCTACGAGGTCGCATTGATTGGTTGAAAGGCTTGGAAGAAAACGATTGGTCATAATAAGCTTCATGTAAGCCTTTGATGATCATCTTTGGGCATCATGTATAAAAGTCACATGTGAAATGACATCTTTAAAGCTATGAATGAATGTTCAACTAAGATACAAACATAACTCGTCATTCACACGCAAATGGTCAAATTGAAACAATAAAACCAACACTTGAAAATTATCTCATATGCATCCATTATTGAACCAAATAAATGGACTTCTTTGCTCTTCCCTTGTCATACAATTTGTACATTACTAGTTTAGACCACGCGGGGGTTGAAATCTTTTGACTGCAACGACCATGAGGCGGTGCTTCTGTCAGGGCCGGCCCTGGGTAGGGCCAGGAAGTGCGACGGCCTAGGGGCCAGCCTGATTAGGGCCCCGACCTCTGTGTGTATTTTAGTTTAAGTAGATAAAACAGTAGCTGATACAATCCTTAGCCGTCGTTTGTTCTCCCCTCGTCCATTTGTATATAACTAGTTTAGACCACGCAGGGGTTGAAATGTTTTGACTACAAGGACCATGAGGTGGTGCTTCGGTGACAACAGTTGTACTGTTGTTGCGGTGGCGCTGATGCTGTTTTGCAGCACCACTTTTGCTGCAAGGTAGTCATCATTAGTGCGTGTATAGCGAGCGAGCTGCAGCGGCATGGTCGTCGGCGACGGGGCAACGCTGCTGCAAGGTCGATGGTTGCGTCGTGTGTGCTTTTGAGAAGGCTGAGGAGAGCTGCAAGCACTACAACGAACGACTGCCACTTATGCGCATGGTGGTCGGCATTACCGCTGATGCACCCCCTATTTGCAACAGGTCTGGTGGTGTTGCTTTGAAACACCGCAATTGCTGCAGAGAGGAGGGACTGCTAGTGCTTTTAGGCAGGGGCACCGCTCACCATGCCGCTGCAAGGCAACGTCTCAAGGGTTCTTCGGGTGGGCGGTGGTATGCATGTGTTGCTATTATGGATCTTGTCGATTGGATGTTGCAACAAGAGACGACAACCGACGATGCTGATGATGAGTCCAAAATGCACGCTTCTCCTGCATCTGACATGATGCGTCAAGTGAGTATTTTGAATGTACTCACAAGCTCACAACAACTATAGCAATCGAGACAAACAAAAGCATGATGCGTCAACTAAGATACAAACATAAATTATCATTCACAGGCAAATGGTCAAATTGAAAGAGTAAAACCAACACGTGAAAATTATCTCATATGCATGACCATTATTGAACCAAATAAATGGACTTCTTGGCTCTTCCCTTGCCATACTATTTGTACATAACTAGTTTAGACCACGCGGGAGTTGAATTTTTTTTACTGCAACGACCATGAGGTGGTGCTTCTGTCAGGGCCTGCCCTGGATAGGGGTAGGAAGTGCCATAGCCTAGGGCCCATCCTGATTAGGGGCCCCGACCTCTGTGTGTATTTCAGCCAATCGTTCGTTTAATAAGTAGATAAAATAGTAGCTGATACAATCCTTAGCCGCCGTTTGTTCTCCCCTTGTACATTTGTATATAACTAGTTTAGACCACGCGGGGTTGACATGTTTTGACTACAAGGACCATGAGGCGGTGCTTCTGTGACAGCAGTTGTACGGTTGTTGCGGTGGCGCTGATGCTGTTTTGCAGCACCACTTCTGCTGCAAGGTCATCGTCACTAATGCATGTATAGCGAGCGAGCTGCGGCGGCATGGTCGTCGACGACGGGGCAACGCTGCTGCAAGGTCGATGGTTGCGTCGTGTGTGCTTTTGAGAAGGCTGAGGAGAAGTAGTAAATATCTTATATAGCATTATTATCGATTATATGGCCATAGTCTAAATGTACAAAACAATATTATTTTAATTAGTAATCTAAAATATCTTATATTTGTTTTTCTCACAAAAAATATCTTATATTTGTTGACAGGGGAAGTAGTAAATTATCATACCAAAATGTCCCTGCATATATGGCTATAACAAAATCCAAGATAAATATAATCACAAATAATTCAGTTTTTCTACAATTAGATTGCGTGATGGAAATCTAAATCTATATCTCTAAGTTCTCTATTGAGGGTAGAAATAGTACACACCATCCCATTGTATACTTCTGAAACCTTTTTCAAGAAACTAGAACAATGCCAGTGCGTTGCAAAC
The DNA here is from genome assembly GCF_018294505.1 of Triticum aestivum. Lineage (NCBI taxonomy): Eukaryota > Viridiplantae > Streptophyta > Magnoliopsida > Poales > Poaceae > Triticum > Triticum aestivum. The sequence continues at coordinate 579,325,155 of NC_057812.1, forward strand.
GGGATATAAATCTTCTAGTACGTCGGCTTATGATTTGCTTGTCTATAATAATGCTATTGTGTAAATAAATGATCATCAATTTGTGCCCATGAATCTCTACTCCTAATGTAGTAGTTGGTAGGTCGTCTCGTCACTTCATCCTCCCTCCCCCCTGGCAGGATCGAAGGCCCCTCCCCCACCGTTTTTTCTAGCGCACTTTCCATATATAATTGATACAAGAAAACATCAATAAACAACCAGCGATACTGTCCATATAATCGATAAAACAAAACATCAATCCCCACCGAGTTTTCCAGCGCATGTTCCATATAATCGATAAAAGAAAACATCAATTACCGATCAACACCAGTCAGTGATACTCTCCATGTAATCGATAAAAGAAAACATCAATCAAACAAGCATATAAAAGATATTGAACAAGCATATAAAAGATACACCACCAATCAGCACTGATCAGCCCCAATCAAGACTTTCCATAGTTTTTTCATACAAAACTTTCTCCTGGACGAACAATCAAGACTTTCCATGTAAAAAACTTTCTCCTGGACGACACAATTCAAAATTTTCTTCTGGGCGGACGACGAGCTCTCTTGTGTGGGATGAGCACAAACAACAGGAATTTGACCTGCATGTGTTGCTGTTTGTAACCATCAATGATTGGCCTGCTCTCAGTAACCTTTCATGACAGACAAATAAGGGATACCACGCATGCATGCACTATTTAGATGACACCGAAAGTATATACCTGGACAAATGTAGGAAGAATGTGTACTTGGGGCATCGTCGATTTCTTCCGACCAACCATCAATGTCGAAAAAAAGGGAAGCATTTCAAAGGCGAGGCAGATCACCGGAAGAAGTCCGCCATCCGTACCGATGATCACATACTTGCTATGGTCAATGATTTACAAGTAATCTTTGCAAAGGGTCCCGACGGACTATCTGTTCTGAATGACGCTGAGGGACGCACACCCATGTGGAAGAAGAAATCTATATTTTGGGACCTACCCTACTGGAAAGACCTAGAGGTCCGCTCTTCAATCGACGTGATACACGTGACGAAGAACCTTTGCGTGAACCTGCTAGGCTTCTTGGGCGTGTATGGGAAGACAAAAGATACACCGGAGGCACGGGAGGACCAGCAACGTGTGCACGAAAAAGACGGCATGCCTCCAAAGCAGTATGAACGTCCTGCCAGCTACGCTCTTACCAAAGAAGAGAAGGAAATCTTCTTTGAATGCCTGCACAGTATGAAGCTCCCGTTTGGCTTCTCGTCGAATATAAAGGGAATAATAAATATGGCAGAGAAAAAGTTTCAGAACCTAAAGTCTCATGACTGCCACATGATTATGACGCAACTACTTCCGGTTGCATTGAGGGGGCTCCTACCGGAAAAAGTTTGATTAGCCATTGTAAAGCTATGTGCATTCCTTAATGCAATCTCTCAGAGGTGATCAATCCAGAAATCCTACCAAGGTTAAGGAGTGATGTGGCGCAATGTCTTGTCAGTTTCGAGTTGGTTTTCCCACCATCCTTCTTCAATATCATGACACACGTCCTAGTTCATCTGGTTGACGAGATTGTCGTTCTGGGCCCTGTATTTCTACACAATATGTTTCCCTTTGAGAGGTTCATGGGAGTCCTAAAGAAATATGTCCGTGACCGCGCTAGGCCAGAAGGAAGCATCTCCATGGGCCATCAAACAGAGGATGTCATTGGGTTTTGTGTTGACTTCATTCCTGACCTTAAGAAGATTGGTCTCCCTCAATCGCGATACGAGGGGAGACTAACTGAAAAGGCACGCTAGGAGGGTACTCAATAATATGTAAGGACGGGCATTCTTGGTCTCAAGCACACTACACAGTTCTACAGAACTCTACCTTGGTGACCGCGTATGTCGATGAACACAAGAACATTCTACGCTTCAAACACCCGGAGCAGTGTGACGACTAGATTACATGTGAACACATCAGGGCTTTCGGTAGTTGGTTGCAAACACGTCTCAGAGGTGACAACATTGATTCTGATGAGTTGTACTCGTTGGCGAGGGGACCATCTTCGACTATATTGACTTACAAAGGGTATGAGATAAATGGGAATACATTTTACACGATCGCCCAAGATCAAAAGAGCACCAACCAAAACAACGGTGTCCACTTTGATGCAGCAACCAAGAGGGGAACAGACACATATTATGGTTACATAGTGGACATATGGGAACTTGACTACGGACATGATTTTAAGGTCCTTTGTTTCAGTGCAAATGGGTCAATCTGTCAGGAGGCGGGGTACAGGTAGACCCATAGTACGGAATGACAACAGTGGATCTGAACATTCTTGGGTACACAGACGGACCATTCATCCTAGCCAATGATGTGGCACAGGTTTTCTATATGAAGGGCATGTCTACCAAACCGAGAAAAAGAAAAGATAAGGAAGCGAATACATTATACGATGAGCCAAAGCGCCACATAGTTCTGTCAGGAAAAAGAGACATCGTGGGATTGGAGGGCAAGACAAACATGTCTGAAGATTATCAAAAGCTTCATGAAATTCCTCCCTTCAAAGTCAAGGCTGACCGAAGCACCCTGTTAAACGATGAAGATTATCCATGGTTACGGCGCAATAAGCAAAGGACACAAGCGAAGAAAAAGTAAAGACTTCCTCTCCACAACTATTATGATGATGCCTTTGATCTAGAATATCACTGCAGTTACATGTGAAGAAATGAAATGCCTTTTGTAACAGATGAGCTTCCATATGAAACCCTGATGCTTCGAAAGAGATTGTCCATTTTGTACATGAAGTGTATCAAGTTTTTGCCATAACCCTCTCAACTTTATAGCACATGCTATGTGGGTGAAATGATGATACCATGCCAACTTTCAACCTTTTCAGAGTTCATTTGTAGTGCTTTTCAATTCAAGGTCATATAACTCAAAAAATCAGTAAATGCATGAAAAATAACAAATGAAGTCGGAAAGGGTTGAAAATTAATGTTGTGGCTTTGAATGGTGCATTTTGAACACACAAAAAGTCTGGAGTTTAAATAAGTTCCAAAAAATGAAATCCCTTTGTAACAGATGAGTTTCCGTCTGGAACCCTGATACTTCAAAAGAGATTGTCCACTTTGTACACGAAGTGCATCTAGTTTTTGCCGTAATCCTCTCAACTTTTTAGCATATGCTATGTGGGTGAAATGATGATACCATGCCAACTTTCAACCTTTTCAGAGTTCATTTGTAGTGCTTTTCAATTTCAGGGTCATATAGCTCAAAAAATCAGTAAATGCATGAAAAATAACAAATGAAGTATAAAGGGTTGAAAATTGATGACATGGCTTTGAATGGTGCATTTTGAACACACAAAAACTCTGGAGTTCAAATAAATTCAAAAAAATGAAATCCCTTTGTAACAGATGAGTTTCCGTTCGAAACCCTGATACTTCGAAAGAGATTGTCCATTTTGTACACGAAGTGCATCCAGTTTTTGCCGTAATCCTCAACTTTTTAGCACATGCTATGTGGGTGAAATGATGATACCATGCCAACTTTCAACCTTTTCAGAGTTCATTTGTAGTGCTTTTCAATTTCAGGGTCATATAGCTCAAAAAATCAGTAAATGCATGAAAAATAACAAATGAAGTCATAAAGGGTTGAAAATTGATGACGTGGCTTTGAATGGTGCATTTTGAACACACAAAAACTCTGGAGTTCAAATAAATTCAAAAAGATGAAATCCCTTTGTAACAGATGAGTTTCCGTTCGAAACCCTGATACTTCGAAAGAGATTGTCCATTTTGTACACGAAGTGCATCCAGTTTTTGCCGTAATCCTCTCAACTTTTTAGCACAAGCTATGTGGGTGAAATGATGATACCATGCCAATTTTCAACCTCTTCAGAGTTCATTTGAAGTGCCTTTCAATTTCAGGGCCATTTAGCTCAAAGAATGAACTAATAAAAAAAAGAATGAACTAGAAAACTTTTATGAAACTTTAATAGCAAAAATAATGAACAAGAAAACTTTAATGAGACTCTAATAGCAAAAAGAATGAACTAGAAAACTTTAATGAAACTCTAATAGCAAAAGGAATCAACTAAAAAGCTTTTATAAACCTCTAGTATTTTTGAAACTAAAACTATATAAAATTTACGCAACTAAAATTATCAAAATATTTTTTGTTCAAAACATTAATAGTAAAAAGAATTTTCATAAAGAATTTTTTTGTTTGAAGCTTTAATAGCAAAATAAAATAACAAAATTTGTTTTTGATTAAATCAGACATTTCAAATAACCTAAAAATTACCAAATTGAATATAATAATAAAACACAGTAATATTAAATAGCAGGAAAAAGAATCACTCAAAAATTTATTTTTATACTAAAGTTATTCACAAACTAGTGTTTCACACAAATTTCAAAAAAAATCAAATTTAAACTATTCAAATTGGAAAACTAATGGCACTAACAGAAAGTTTATAATTTTTATTTCCTAAAAGCAAAAAAGAATCACTGAAAAACAGTAAGTATTTTGCTGTAAGTAGAAACAAAATAAAATAAATAAAGCAAAAAATAAAACAAAAAACTAGAAAAAATAAAAAATGCCACCTACTGGGCCACCACGGCCTGAATACGACTAGAAACCCAACCATGGGCCAAGATTCAGGCCCGCAGAAGGCCCAGTAGGCCCACAGGCAGCGTAGTGTGAGATTAGGCCTGTAAGCCTGCATTTGAGAGGAGCTCGAGAGGGCAGCCGTAGTGGGGCTTATAAACCACTCTCAACCCCTCTCAACTAGCGAGATGGGACTAAACTATTGGCCGCGAGCAGTGAGGGAGTCCTGGACTAAGGGGTCCTCGGGCGTCCGGCATGTTATCCATGGGTCGGACTGGTGGGCTGTGAAGACATGAAGGCCAAAGACTCTACCCGTGTCCGGATTGGGCTCTCCTTGGCGTGGAAGGCAAGCTTGGCGATCAACTATGAAGATTCCTTCTTATGTAATCGACCCCATGTAACCCTAGATCCCCCCGGTGTCTATATAAACCGGAGGGTGTAGTTCGGAAAGGATATACTCATTAGCATAGTCATACATGCTAGGCTTCTAGGGTTTAGCCATTACGATCTCGTGGTAGATCAACTCTTGTAACACTCATATTCATCAAGATCAATCAAGCAGGAAGTAGGGTATTACCTCCATAGAGAGGGCCCGAACCTGGGTAAACATCGTGTCCCCCGTCTCCTGCAACCATCGACCTTAGACGCACAGTTCAGGACCCCCTACCCGAGATCCGCCGGTTTTGACACCGACATTGGTGCTTTCATTGAGAGTTCCACTGTGACGTCGACGAAAGGTTCGATGGCTCGCCTTGTCCTTAAAGACAACATCACCTCCGGGGGAGTCCTGGCCCCAGGCCAAACCCTCCGGTTGGGCGACTTTACCATGATCGCCCGTTCGGCCGATGAGCCGACGATGACCTCTCGGGCCATCGAAAACCCCCTTCGCATCAACCCCCAACACTCTAAACAGATGGATCCGGCAGAGTTTTCGTCCTTAAACGAGCTCCTAGATTGTATCACCGCTTTGGGAATCGCCACAGATTACGATCGGATCGGGCCTAAAACAGATCAGGGAGAAATCAAAACTCCACCGGTCACCCACCAGATAGCGGTAGTCGAGGAGTAGGACGGCGAGTTTTCTTCTATATCAAAGACGGACTATGTCCGGATCGCCGATCTGGAAGAATCGGATACCCACCAGCGAAAGGATGCGACTAGCCCTCCGAACATAGAATCGGACGGCAGTCCTAAACAATCAGAAGATACTCCGGAACCCAGACTATTGAGTCTGGAAGGTAACCAGACTCCGGGTAATCGGTTGGGTCAGGGTTCGGATTTAATTCCACCCACCCACCCGGACGTAGACGCTCTCATGAGCATCAAACAACAGTCTCAGGAAACGGTCCACCACTTCTGGGCCAGATTCCTCCTTGTCAAAGATAAGGTAAAAAGATTGCCACGACGAGGACGCGATATCCGCGTTCTGCAACAACTGCGCAGACGAAGGTATCCTTAACACCATCAATCGCCGCCGCATACTGAAGTTCGCTGATTTAGCAACTATCGTACAAAAGTACAGCGCGATGGAAAGCGCGTGGAAAACCCAGGCAGCTTGCAGGGAACCGTCGGTCCCAACTCAACTCCTCCTACAGGCGACGAGGGCGCACCCCCATGGCACGCCCAGTCCAACAGTCAAGAAACATAAGCCCATTACGCAGCATGGCACCATTCTGGAGGGATGGCTCGATGGCCCATGCAAAATACACACGATGCCAGATACCGTGGCAACCCACAGCCTTAGAGCATGTTGGATACTCCGGCAGGTAGCCAAGAGCGGCGAGGACATCCTTATCAAGGACACCCCAGAACAACACCCTCCAGAAAACGACGACACAAGAGTATTGACGGTCTTCGAGACATTCGCTTCAAACAACAAATGCAAAATGGCACTTCGCGACCTTGCCGAAGTCTGCCAAATCGCTGCAATAAACCCTTGGAACAACACGGCTATAACATTAATGCCGGTGACGAACTGATACGTCTCCAACGTATCTATAATTTTTGATTGCTCCATGCTATATTATCTTCTGTTTTGGACATTATTGGGCTTTATTATTCACTTTTATATTATTTTTGGGACTAACATATTAACCGGAGGCCCAGCCCAGAATTGCTGTTTTTTTGCCTATTTCAGAGTTTCGCAGTAAAAGAATATCAAACGGAGTCCAAACGGAATGAAACCTTCCGGAACGTGATTTTTGGAGCGAACATGATCCAGAGGACTTGGACCCTACATCAAGAAATCAAGGAGGAAGCCAGGTAGGGGGACGCCTACCCCCCTAGGCGCGCCCTCCACCCTCGTGGGCCCCTCGTTGCTCCACCGACGTACTCCTTCCTCCTATATATACCTACGTACCCTCAAACGATCAGAAACGGAGCCAAAAACCTAATTCCACCGCCGCAACCTTCTGTACCCACGAGATCGCATCTTGGGGCCTATTCCGGAGCTCCGCCGGAGGGGGCATCGATCACGGAGGGCTTCTACATCAACACCGTAGCCTCTCCGATGATGTGTGAGTAGTTTACCTCAGACCTTCGGGTCCATAGTTATTAGCTAGATGGCTTCTTCTCTCTTTTTGGATCTCAATACAATGTTCTCTCCCTCTCTTGTGGAGATCTATTCGATGTAATCTTCTTTTGCGGTGTGTTTGTTGAGACTGATGAATTGTGGGTTTATGATCAAGTTTATCTATGAACAATATTTGAATCTTCTGAATTCTTTTATGTATGATTGGTTATCTTTGCAAGTCTCTTTGAATTATTAGTTTGGTTTGGCCTACTAGATTGATCTTTCTTGCAATGGGAGAAGTGCTTAGCTTTGGGTTCAATCTTGCGGTGTCCTTTCCCAGTGACAGTAGGGGCAGCAAGGCACGTATTGTATTGTTTCCATCAAGGATAACAAGATGGGGTCTTTATCATATTGCATGAATTTATCCCTCTACATCATGTCATCTTGCTTAAAGCGTTACTCTGTTCTTATGAACTTAATACTCTAGATGCATGCTGGATAGCGGTCGATGTGTGGAGTAATAGTAGTAGATGCAGGCAGGAGTCGGTCCACTTGTCTCGGACGTGATGCCTATATACATGATCATACCTAGATATTCTCATAACTATGCTGAATCTGTCAATTGCTCAACAGTAATTTGTTCACCCACTGTAAAATACTTATGCTCTTGAGAGAAGCCACTAGTGAAACCTATGGCCCCCTGGTCTATTTCCATCATATTAATCTTCCAACACTTAGCTATTTTCTTTGCCTTTTATTTTACCTTGCATCTTTATCATAAAAATACCAAAAATATTATCTTATCATATCTATCAGATCTCACTCTCGTAAGTGACCGTGTAGGGATTGACAACCCCTTATCGCGTTGGTTGCGAGGATTTATTTGTTTTGTGTAGGTGCGAGGGACTCGCGCGTAGCCTCCTACTGGATTGATACCTTGGTTCTCAAAAACTGAGGGAAATACTTACGCTACTTTGCTGCATCACCATTCCTCTTCAAGGGAAAACCAACGCAGTGCTCAAGAGGCAGCAAGAAGGATTTCTAGCGCCGTTGCCGGGGAGGTCTATGCAAAAGTCAACATACCAAGTACCCATCACAAACCCTTATCTCCCGCATTACATTATTTTCCATTTGCCTCTCGTTTTCCTCTTCCCCACTTCACCCTTGCCGTTTTATTCGTCCTCTCTTTTCCGTTCTCCTTTTTTGCTTGCTTCTTGTTTGCTCGTGTGTTGGATTGCTTGTTTGTCACGATGGCTCTTCCCAGATTTGGTGATCTTCACCTTAAAAGGTTAGAAGAAATCGAAAGCAACAATAGGAGTTTTATGGTCTTACAATTTGAGCATAATAATTTCTTTAGAAACGAGCTTAAGGAACAAAAAGCTTTATGATTTATATGAATAAAGAGCTCAATGATATGTCTAAAGAATTTGATGGTTTGAGATCCCAAATTGCTTGTCTTGAGAAGTTAATAGCTGAAATTTCGGATAAGCAGGCCAGCTTAGTTAATAAGATGGCCGCTAAGCCGGAAAACTTTGAAAATAAAGATGAAGATCTAAAAGTTATTGATGTGTCCCCTATTAAATCTTTGTTTTGCAATATGAATCTTGATAATGATGGGACTGAATATGATCCACCTTTACCTAGAAGGCGTTCCAAAAATTCGGAGTTTTTAGATCTTGATGCTAAAATTGATAAAAGTGGGATTGAAGAGATCAAAACTCTAGATGTTAATGAACCTACTATTTTGGATTTCAAGGAATTTAATTATGATAGTTGCTCTTTGATAGATTGTATTTCCTTGTTGCAATCCGTGCTAAATTCTCCTCATGCTTATAGTCAAAATAAAGCCTTTACCAAACATATCGTTGATGCTTTGATGCAATCTTATGAAGAAAAACTTGAGTTGGAAGTTTCTATCCCTGGAAAACTTTATGATGAGTGGGAACCTACTATTAAAATTAAAATTAAAGATCATGAATGCTATGCTTTGTGTGATTTGGGTGCTAGTGTTTCCACGATTCCAAAGACTTTATGTGATTTGCTAGGTTTCCGTGATTTTGATGATTGCTCTCTAAACTTGCACCTCGCGGATTCCACTATTAAGAAACCTATGGGAACAATTAATGATGTTCTTATTATTGCAAATAGGAATTTTGCGCCCGTAGATTTTATTGTTCTTGATATAGCTTGCAATCCTTCATGTCCTATTATTCTTGGTAGACCTTTCCTTAGAACGATTGGTGCAATTATGATATGAAGGAAGGGAATATTAGATTCCAATTTCCATTAAAGAAAGGCATGGAACACTTCCCTAGGAAGAAAATAAAATTACCTTATGAATCTATTATGAGAGCCACTTATGGATTGCCTACCAAAGATAGCAATACCTAGATCTATCCTTACTTTTATGCCTAGCTAGGGGCGTTAAACGATAGCGCTTGTTGGGAGGCAACCCAATTTTTTTTGGGTTTTGCTTCTGTTTAGGAATAAATATTTGTTCTAGCCTCTGGTTAGATGTGTTTTTATTAGTGTTTGTGCCAAGTTAAACCTATAGGATCTTCTTGGATGATAGTTATTTGATCTTGCAGAAATTTCCAGAAACTTTCTGTTCACGAAAATAATTGTTAAAAATCACGAGAACATGATAAAATATTAATTAAAATTGCTGATGATCAATAAACAAATTTTCTAGGTCGTCCTATTTTGGCTGATTTTTTGGAGTTCCAGAAGTTTGCGTTAGTAACAGATTACTACAGACTGTTCTGTTTTTGACAGATTCTGTTTTCGTGTGTTGTTTGCTTATTTTAATGAATCTATGGCTAGTAAAATAGTTTATAATTCATAAAGAAGTTGGAATACAGTAGGTTTAACACCAATATAAATAAAGAATGAGTTCATTACAGTACCTTGAAGTGGTCTTTTGTTTTCTTTCGCTAATGGAGCTCACGAGATTTTCTGTTAAGTTTTGTGTTATGAAATTTTCAAGTTTTGGGTGAAAAATTTGATGGATTATGGAACAAGGAGTGGCAAGAGCCTAAGATTGGGGATGCCGATGGCACCCCCAAGATAATCTCACTAGTAGAAAAAGGGTCAAACGTGAAGCACATTAGTGCCGGTTTGAATTAGAGCCGACACTAATGTGTACATTAGTGCCGGTTCGTGGCGGCGATCAATAGTATTGGTTCGTGGCGAACCTTTAGTACCGGTTCATGCCACGAACCGGTACTAAAGAGGCCGTGTCAGCCTGCGGTCAGGCTATGGCCCCACCATCACCATTTAGTGCCGGTTCGTACCACGAACCGGTACTAATGAGGTTATGGCAAGCTGTTTTTAGTCCCACCTCGCCAAGAGAGAGGCAGTATGAGCGGTTTATAAGCCGTGAGTGCACAGACAATGACGAAGAGTTGCAATGCTCACCTACATGTTGATTAGCTTCAAGCCTTGCGGAATAGCATAGATTGCACTGAGCTATGTGCAGTGGCTTAGTGCAATCTATACTATTCCGAATGGCTTGAAGCAAATTAACCAGCATTGCACCTCTTTTTTATTTTTAATAACTTATTTAAACTCCGGACTTCTTTTGTGTTCAGTATGCAGCATTTAAAGTGACATCATCAATTTCCAACATGTTCTGACATCATTTGTTATTTTTCGGTCATTTACCTAATTGTTTAGAGAGCTAAATGACCGTGAAATTGAAAATCACTGCAAAATGAATCTTGAAAATGTTGAAACTTGGCATGGTATCATCACATCACCCGCATAGCATGCGCGAAAGAGTAGAGAGGGTCACGGGAAAAACTGGACGCACTTCGTGTACAAACTGGACATACTCTTTCCGAGTATCAGGGTTTCGGACGAGAACTCATCTGTTACATGGCCACTTCAATGTTTTTTAAACTTATTTGAACTCCGGACTTCTTTTGTGTTTAGTATGCAGCATTTAAAGCGACGTCATCAATTTCCAACATGTTTTGACATATATAATTGTTTTTCGGTCATTTACCTAATTGTTTAGAGAGCTAAATGACCGTGAAATTGAAAATCACTACAAAATGAATCCTGAAAATGTTGAAACTTGGCATGGTATCATCATATCACCCGCATAGCATGCGCGAAAGAGTAGAGAGGGTCACGGCAAAAACTGGACGCACTTCGTGTACAAACTGGACAAACTCTTTCCGAGTATCAGGGTTTCAGAGTCCGGAGTGGGTACTAATGTGCATCCCACCAATCAGGAAGAATCACACGGTTCGTGTGTTTCTTTCTAGCTCTTGCGAGTCGTTGGATCAAGGGTGTGTTTCTTCCTAGCTCATGTGAGTCGTTGGATCGAAACTACCACAATCACTTTGTGAGCCACACGACCCTATATATAGCCCACCTCTCGCCTTCCCTGCATAAGTCTTTCAGTTCATCGACTACATACATCTACCAGTTCATCGACTGCATACATCTACCAGTTCATCGACTGAATACAAATCATTCGGATTCGCCATCATACATCCAACCGTGCATTTGATATGCATATATATGCATCACGAGCCACGGTTGGGCTGTATGATGGCGATACCGATTGGTTTGTTCTAGATCCGACATAAAAGGTTTGATACAACTTCTTTTTTGTGACATAAGAGCTATCTCTCCTCATACCTATTTTAGTTACACAACTACCTATTTGTGCCAAATTTTCACTTTTGCTGTTGCTCTTGCATCATAAGCATCCATGTTAACTGGACTTACAAGTAATGCAATTTAACCAAACTATCTTGTGATCTTCGCCAAGAGAGAGGCAGTATGAGCGGTTTATAAGCCGTGAGTGCACAGACAATGACGAAGAGTTGCAATGCTCATCTACATGTTGATTAGCTTCAAGCCTTGCGGAATAGCATAGATTGCACTGAGCTATGTGCATTGCACCTCTTTTTTATTTTTAATAACTTATTTAAACTCCGGACTTTTTTTGTGTTCAGTATGCAGCATTTAAAGCGACGTCATCAATTTCCAACATGTTCTGACATCATTCGTTGTTTTTTGGTCATTTACCTAATTGTTCAGTATGCAGCATTCAATTTCCAGAAGAAAATAAATAATGCAGAAAATAAAAAAACTATACAAAAAAATTACTCAAAAATAAATAGAAGAAAATAAATAATGCAGAAAAGAAAAAACTATATAAAAAACCACTAAAAAATAAATAGAAGAAAATAAATAATGCAGAAAAGAAAAAAACTATATAAAAAAATTGTTGGCACACTGTCCAGTGGGCCTGCCAGACCTAGGGAGTGCAAATGTAGGCCCTGAAGGGCCAGCAGGCTCACAGGGCAGCGTGCCCTAATTAATTAGGCCGAGAAGCCTGCTATATAGAGGAGTTCGAAGAGGTAGCCGCGGCTGGATTTATAAACCAGTGCGGTTGCCCTTCGCCAGGCGAGGTGGGACTAAATTTTGGGGTGGCAGCGCAAGGCCTTTAGTACCGGTTGGTGGCTCCAACCGGTACCAAAGGGGGGGTCTTTAGTACCGGTTCGTGGCTCCAACCGGTACTAAAGGCCTTCGTTTCCCGCCGCTTGGCCTGGCGAAAATATGCCTTTAGTACCGGTTGTAGCCACGAACCGGTACTAAAGGCCCATCCTATATATATAGCACTTACGAAAATTTCAGTTTCATCTCCCCACTTCGTCTCCAACCTCCGCCGCGCGCGCCGCTCGATCCCGTCGTCGCCGCCCGTCGCCCGTACCATCGTCCGTCGTCATCGTCGCTGTCCCCGCCGCCGCCCGTCGTCGTCGTCGTCTCGCGCTGCCGCCCCAAACGCCGCTGCCGTCCGTCGTCATCGCCGCGGCCGTACGTCTCGCTCTCTCGCTCCCGCACACACATACGTACACACACACACATACACACACATACACACACACACCGGCGCCCTCGCCCCGTACGCCGGCGCCCCCGCTCGTACGTACGGGGCGGCGGCGTACGAGGCCGCACACACACACATATACCACACACACACGCATACACACACGCATACACACATTTTTTTACTTATTTTCTGTTTTTTTAGAAAAGTTAATTAGATGATCGAATGTTAGATTAATGTCGAATGTTAGATGAATTAGCTAGCTAGATAGAAAAATTGTCGAACTAGAGATTAGAACTAGTTGAATAATTAATATAACTAGTTTATTTTTAGTAAGAAAATTTAGGTATATGAGATTAGAACTAGTTGAATAATTAATATAACTAGTTTATTTTTAGTAAGAAAATTTAGGTATATGAGATTTGATGATCTAATTAAAATATTATTTGTTAATGAGTTTTTATGTTTATTTAATTTTTTTATATATTTTGAGTTTATATAAATGTTAGATTAATACCGAATGTTAGATGAATTAGATAGAAAAGTTAAATATATAGTAATGTCAATTGAATATATAGTTAGATATATTAATGTCAAATGTTAGATGAATATATATTTGGCTAGATATAGGTGTTTAATGTTTCACCTATATGAACATAGGAAATGTCATCTGATGACAAAAAAGATTTTATTATGTGCGAACACTGTGAAGACCAGCGCGGCCTGTGCAACCAAAATTTCCTTATTGATGGTAGGCGCTTCAGCATCAAGCTGGATGAGACATTCGAAGTTGATACAGTAAGTCACTTTGTCAATTATTATTTGAATGCAAAACTTATGCTTCATTTGCTTCAACTTATAATTTTAAATTTTCACTATTCTACTAGCGCATCCCCTGCCATGCAAGAATTTTTGTCTTGGATAAGATAGGTTTTAGTGCTATAGATGATATGGAGGTAAAGAGAGTTTACTTGAAGACAGAGCATGGGTATACTTTCAATGTCAAATTATATAATGGAGACACATACACCCATTTTGAATGCAAAACTTGGCAAGCACTATGCAAGGCTTATGCATTTGAGCCTGATATGGTTATCACTTTTGATATTCGTCCGGAAGATGATATTGAAGGTAATATAGACATCTGGGTCGATGTGCAAACGCCTCCAGTTCTACCATTTGGTGAGTTTTTCTCAACCATGCATGCATATGTTTATGTCTTTCATACAGTTTATTCAAAAATAGTTGACAACTAATTTGTATTGTCAGCTTATTTCGGTTCAAGCAAACATGTCCGACGCTTGGTAGACAGGACCTACTATTGCCCCGGGGCTCAACTAAACTGCGAGGAGATAAGTCATTATGTTTCATGGCTTGAGGATCTTAATACTGTCAAGACAATTTTTTTTCCTAAACTTAGAAATGTTAGTACTCAAAACGTGCGACCAATGGTGATCGTATTGAACTACGGTCACATCTATAATCAAAAGATGGTAAGATTTTAAATATTTGTCCTTAATTAGTGCATCTTTTGCATACATTATTTTTGAAGCTAAACTTTCATTGCTTAGTATATTAATTACTATACGATGTTGTTCAACAGGGACTTCCGATGACAGTTGTGCCTCAGTGGATCGAGACAAAAGGTTGCATGTCAATGGTTAGCTTACGACCAAGATTTCCTACATTGCACATGAGTGCATTCAGGATTTCTGAAAGCGAAGAATGCTTAATAGTGAAAGATTGGAGCAAAATTGTTAACAATCGCAGAGAAGTACTAGGGGGCAGTAAGGAGAAGCGCAACCCAAGATTAGGAGACAGATTCATCTGCATGCTCCAGTATGATGAATCAGGAGAGCTATACATGTTCTATGCTATTCTACCCGAGAGGGAGCAGCATGATCAGTAGCTACTACTTCATGCTCTTAATTAGTACTTGTCTCATGGATCCGTGTCCTGAACTTCGATGTTGGTGATGATTATGTTGAACTTGATGATATCTCTTTGCTTCTGTTACAAAGTGAATGTTTCCTCTTTAAGCTAGCCAACGTTGATGATGATTACATAGCTAGCGGTAATGACTATGATGATTAAATAGTGGTAATTAGACGACTACGATGATTTTTAGCTAGCTAGAGTTTATTTATTTATTAATATGCGATGATGATGATGATGATGATGATGACGACTACAACTCATTATAACGTAAAACAATCCTAAATTAAATTGATAACACAAATTTAATTGAAAAATACAAAATAAAAGAAAAACCCACAACCATTTAGTACCGGTTGGTGTTACCAACCGGTACTAAAGGGCTCCCGGCCCCCGGAGCTGGCTCGTGCCACGTGGTACCCCTTTAGCACCGGTTCATGCTGAACCGGTACTAAAGGGGGGGGGGGCTTTAGTGCCGAACCTTTAGTGCCGGTTCCTGAACCGACACTAAAGAGCCTTACGAACCGGTGCTATTGCCCGATTCTGCACTAGTGTCTAAGGACACCAAAAAGCCAAAGCTTGGGGATGCCCCGGAAGGCATCCCCTCTTTCATCTACTTCCATCGGTAACTTTACTTGGAGCTATATTTTTATTCACCACATGATAAGTGTTTTTCTTGGAGCGTCTTGTATGATTTTGAGTCTTTGCTTTTTAGTTTACCACAATCATCCTTACTGTACACACCTTTTGAGAGAGACACAAATGATTCTGAAATTATTAGAATACTCTATGTGCTTCACTTATATCTTTTGAGTTATATAGTTTTGCTTTAGTACTTCACTTATATCTTTTAGAGCATGGTGGTGGATTTGTTTTATAGAAACTATTGATCTCTCATGCTTCACTTAGATGATTTTGAGAGTCTTAAATAGCATGGAAATTTGCTTAAATAATCCTAATATGCTAGGTATACAAGATTAGTAAAACCTTTCTTATGAGTGTGTTGAATACTAAGAAAAGTTTGATGCTTGATAATTGTTTTGAGATATAAAGATGGTGATATTAGAGTCATGCTAGTTGAGTAGTTGTGAATTTGAGAGATACTTGTGTTAAAGTTTGTGATTCCCGTAGCATGCACATATGGTGAACCGTCATGTGATGAAGTCAGAGCATAATTTATTTATTGATTGTCTTCCTTATGAGTGGTGGTCGGGGACGAGCGATGGTCTTTTCCTACCAATCTATCCCCCTAGGAGCATGCGCGTAATACTTTGCTTTGATAACTTGTAGATTTTTGCAATAAGTATATGAGTTCTTTATGACTAATGTTGAGTCCATGGATTATACGCACTTACTTCCTTCCACCATTGCTAGCTTCTCTAATACCGCGCACTTTTCGCCGGTATCATACACCCACCATATATCTTCCTCAAAACAGCCACCATACCTACCTATCATGGCATTTCCATAGCCATTCCGAGATATATTGCCATGCAACTTTCCACCGTTCCGTTTATCATGACACGCTCCATCATTCACTACTAGGAAAAGGCCTACTAATGGCGCACCTAATTTGGCCATTAATGGCGCATTAGCGGTGCGCCATTAGTGCCACACCATTAGTATATTTTACTAATGGCGCACCACTGGTGCGCCATTAGTATCTGGTATACTAATGGCGCACCTGGGATGTGCCATTAGTATGCCTCCCAGGGGGCCATGTATACCCAAGTGCTTTGGCATACTAATGGCGCACAACAACATGATGCGCCATTAGTAACTTTGGCATACTAATGGCGCACTGTTTAATGATGCGCCATTAGTATCCTTTGGCATACTAATGGCGCACTATGATGTGATGCTCCATTAGTATGCATATTAGGTTTTTTTTATTTTTTATTTTTCTGTTTTTTGCACAGGTTACAAAATGTATAATTGGACAAAATATAGACAGCACACATCAACAACAGATTCATCGAATAAAATAGAAGATTAGTCTCTGAATACAATTCATCATTTTAGTCTCCGAATACAATTCATCATATTAGTCTCCGAATTGAAAAGACCGAACAAAGATAGAACATTATATTACAAGTCTCGAGACCGCGAGTTTGTCTTCACATTACAAATTGATATCGATCATCTAAACTACCATCACATAGAAGAGAGCTGCGGTCATCACGATGAGCATCATCACGATGAAACTCGTCTTCATCCGGTTCCTCCAACGCTCCCTCCCCTCTCCCGCTAGATAGCGGGCGTATCTAGATTCGGCCTCGGCCCTAGTGGTGTACCCTTTGTAACTGTTACCGCTGAATCGGTGAACCTGTCTCCAACACTCCTCCCAGTCGTTGTAGACTCCGGGAACCTTACCCTTGTACACGACATACCACGGCATCGCTATGCAGTAGCCAAACGAAACGTTGGTACCAATTCACAAACAATACATAAGCAACATATAAGTATGCAACAGAACGATCGGAAGAGAAAAGCAAAACATTAATAGCATCGATTACATCTAAGTTGAACGACTCTCGAAACCAAAGAGACATACTACAAGTTCATTAAAGTTTAATTACAACATGAGCCAATCGATGTTTCAGAACTAGACACAGCATCACTGTTTTCGACTCGACTCAAGGGACCGGAGCGTGGATGAAGCCACCGCCTATCGTGGGAGTCATGAAACAACGGGCGTTGTCAGCCTGCATTTGTAGGATTGTGTCGATGTCACTGTTGGACGGTTGATTTCTGAGGTAGAACTGCCCCGAGGTACGAAGGACATCTTGATGGATGATTTCCGCAAACTCCGACTGGATGCGAAAGAATTCTTGTCTGATGTCCGCGTCCTGGATTGCCGACACGCTCGCGGCCCAATCTTTGAGTCTACTCGGTAGCATAAGTTGATGATGGTCCCGTATGATCGGCCGCATGTGATGGATGGCGTAGTAGGCACCCTTCTGACCGCCAGTTGGCTGCTTGACGCAGCAGAACGTCGTATTGTGGGAGAACACGTGCTTGCCATACTTACGAATAGGCCTGGTGAAGGTGCCTCCAGATTTGACGTAGCCGGGGAGAACATCATCAAGAACCTTCTTAACATTTGTGTAGTCTACGTTCGACTGACGGTCCGGGTCGAAATATGTGGCCATGGAATATTTGGGGCTTAGGAGGATGAGCGTGCAACGTGTGTCACTGCAGAAAACACGGAATGTTAAAAGAAAAACGATCAAAATCTAAGAATTCATATTTTATGGGGCGGTTGAGGGGAGGACTTACTCGGGAAAGTAAGGCATGAGGAAGTTATCCTTATCTTGGTTTGCCAGAATGACGCCTTCGAGGTAAGAACTCGCGACTTGCCGGTCCCCAGCGCTGCCCAAGATCTTGGCACGCATGTAGAAGGGGTCGACTATCACGATGTCCGGGGTCTTGCCGCGAATGATCCGCATCTCCATACTCAGCGAAAATAGCCAAACGAAGGTGTAGTGCAGCGGATGAAGGTTCAACATAGCGTGGATGTCATCAAACCGCAGGACGATCGTACCCCCGATGGAGTTATCCACAAAGCCCTTGCCCTCTGGCACCTTGGCCGCGAAAACCGGGTATGCCACATCCTTCTCTCCGAGACGCCGCTTCTCCAAAGAAAGAACACTGTCATGCAGACTCCGCATAGCACCAGTTGCAGCATCGAGCATATTTCTCGGTAGCATCGGCCTACCCGCCACATGCACCCTCCTCAAGATATCCTCAGGTGCAGGTGGCCCGTCCTGAGCATGGATCGTACTCGGTGCCGGCTGGCCCGCACCCTTGTTAGTCTTTCTTTTGCGTGCCTTCTTCTTCTCCTGTAATGGGACCGAGTTCTCCTCACAGACCGCCTTCTTGAGTGTGTTGGGGCTGATAATATTTCGCACCTCGCCTATCTGAGGCTCGGTGAAGTCGGCAGCTGGAGGCGTCTCCTAAGAGCTGAACGGCAGACGACGCCTATTGCAACTTGGCTTCTCCGCGGTACTAGCTAGATCGCGCACGTCTTTTGTTGGGTTGGGTTCTTGAGAAGGAGGCCCCATGAAGTCGCCACCGTACCCATGATCGGCAAAGTACTGATCGACGTTGGCAAATGTATCGTCGTCGTTCTGATCCTGTGCCATATGCATGTTTGGATCCAGTGGCATAGGGATGTCCGGCACCGTTGCGGCGGTCTTGCCATGGGGCCAACTTGGCGCCGGCACGACTGGCGGTGTTGTCTTTGGGGTGGTGTCCCCCGCCCCCAAATGAATCTGGCTCTTCGGCCAAAGCAGGGGCCAGCTCAGGCAGGCGCTAAGGGTCATCACGTCATCATCGTCGGCCCCGACGGGTCGAATCGGAGGTAACAAATCATCGCAGCCTGGCAGCACCCGAACCAGTTGAACCCTAAACAAGTTGGGTGGCATCTAGGTACCGTGGAACAAGGGGTTGCCCGGTTGAACGATTTTGCCCTTGGCGACATCAACCAACTCGTTGTTCACGAAGTGCAGGAGAGTGCACGGAATGTCGGCGGCGCCCTGCGAAAACATGTAGGGCGTCAGGGATGCCCAGTCAAAGGCAAGGAGATGAAGTCCTCGGCCGAGAGAGGCTTAATTAGTTACCATGATGATGGCGTCGAGCTCGGCTAATGTCAAGGCACCGCCAACGGCGGGCGTGCAGTTGACGGAGGGGCCGCTTGCTGCAGAGGTGCCGGCCGGCGTACACCCGGGTGCATTAAGCTCCCGTGCCGGCATCGGAGACACCAATGCCGCCTCCGCCGGAGACACCAATGGCCCCGCCATCGCGTTCTGCGAGTTGCTGGCCGTGAAGCTAGGAATCGGGGGCGCTCCCTGTTGGCCGCCCGCAATCCACGCACTAATCCCCTGGATCAAGGTAGGCACAATGGCGGTGATCGTCCTTCCGAGTTGTTGTTCCACTTGCTCTTGGACAATCTCCGGAATCCGCGCCACCTGTGCCCTGAGTTCTTGAACCTCGTGCGCCTGGCTTTCCGAGCTGGTCTTTTTCTCCTTTCGCCCACCAGTGTTATAGTATGATGACCATTTTGTCGACAAGCCTTTGCCGGCCACACAACCAGCTGACGTCGGCTTACTGAGCTTATCCTTGTTCTTCATTATATTCAACGCCCTATTTAGAGTGGTGTCCCAAGGGTTGCTCTTAGTCGACCCCGCGCTACTGCTTTCAGTCGCCTGCGGAAGGAATGTGAACCATTTAGAAATTTGGCTTCATTAATTAGAATGCAACCATATGAAGCTAATTACGCGGGGGTGTATTCCTTACCAGAACAAGCTCAAGCTCCCTGGTCTTCGGATCCGTGGTAAGCTCCTTTGTTTTCGGGTCCTTCTTGTACCGGGCCCTGACAAAGTTCCTGGTCTGCTTGTCACCGTATTTATCGAAGAGGGGCGGTAGGCCTTGCTCGGCACGGTCCGCCTCCTCCTTGTCCCATATAGGCTCCGCCACTCTGTAACCGCCGGGACCGAGTGTGTGTTCCCCTAAGTTCAGCTCCCGCATTTCTTTCCCCCACTTACTTGATTCGGAGCTTGCGGTGCTCGAGCAATTGATCTTGAAGTCGTTGTAGTCATCTTCGGTGATCGAAGGATTTTTCTCCTTGATCTTCTCATAACTCTCACCTTTCTCAATCATTCTCTTCACATTGCTTTTCCAAGTAGACAGGGCCGTGCTCATCTTCGTGAGGGCAGCACTGTTCACTTTATTCCCTTTGAGGCTTGTGTTTTCAAATTCAGCGGGGAACTTGTATCGTTCGTGCAGCTTCGTGAAGAGGAGGTTGCGCAAATTCCCTCGGTCAGGATGCCTGAGGTTCTCGGTGTTGATCGAGACGGTGCTCCGGAGAATGCACCCGAGCTGAAGCGAGTACCCCTTGACTATTCGTTCGGGCGCCGTTGGATTCCCGTCGGAGTCCACTTCAGTAACTTCCTCCTTGAGGGTGCGGAGCACGGTCGGGCGCCGGTCCTTCCGTTGCCTCTTCGGTTGGCTGCCATCTGTGCGTGCGCCGCCATCATCAGTGGTGGCATCCTCGGCGGCACCATCAGTGGTGGCATCAGTGGGGTCATCCTCGGCGGTACCATCAGTGGTCTCAGGATCGGTGGGGAAGGCGGCGGCCTCATACAAGTGAGGTTCTTCCTCCATCTCCTGGGACAGCTCCCAGAATGCCTTGACTCCTGAACCCCCGGCCTCATCGTTGTTGGCCATGTTTCTCTCTAAATAGGAACAAAGTTTGGTCAAAAAGTTGGTTATTGTCAAGGAACAAGATCTCTAAGTTGACCAAATAACCTAATTCTCGAGGAATGTCGCCAAAAAGTTGGTTATTGTCAAAGAACAATTGAGAGATGTTTGTGATATTGCCTAGGTGTTTTGGGATAGAACCTGTTAGTGTGTTGTTGCTAAGGTCCAAGTCCACGTTCTCAGGGTAACCTAGTTCTTGAGGGGTGTGTCTAGAAAGTTGGTTGCTGCAAAGATACAAGGTTGTGAGTTTGGTCAAATTGCCTATGATGTTTGTGATATTGCCTTGGATCTTGAAGGCACTATTGCATGATGCCTTCCTAACCCCCTTCTTCTTGTCTCCTCTCACTATCTCTCTCACACACATGGCAAGCAAGGGTGTCTGAGTGTTTGAGTGTCTGCAGTCTCACAATTGTTGTACTGATATTTCTGTTTCTTTGAACATTTTACTGTCAATAAAAATGATGTACTACTGCTTTCAGTTAATTCAAATTAGCTAAAACCTTTTACTGTCAAATAGTGCTAATGTTTACTCTATGAAATAAACTACTACTCCTCTCTTCTCTTCTTCAGTTAATTAGGAATAGTTTTAGAGGTAACTAACTGAAACTATTTACCATGTTGACAACAGTAGCATGTGGACCTATCATGGTGATTTCATATCAAAATAGAGGAGTACTCCTGTTCATTTGGAGAACTCATACAACAATTGTTATGCATCAAACTTGGGATCAACAGTAGCATGTGGCCTTATCATTCTGGTTTTTGGATGATTTAGTTAATCAAATTCCTCAATTGAGGAACACCTGGACTTGTCATTCCGGTCTTGGGATCAACAGTAGCATATGGACTTATCATTCTTGTTTCTGGATGATTTAGTTAATCAATTGACCTGGTTTTTGGATCAATTATAGTTGCTGTTGCTGTGAATCAACTATACAAAGGCCCAAAATTACACTAATAATTACAGTGTAAAACCATGGAAATACACAGTAATTCCACTAAAAATGCCACTTGCAAATACAGAGCAAAAATCCACTAGAAGTACACTGTAAACCCACTAACATTTACAGTGTAAATTCCACTAACAATTACAGTGTAAATTTCACTGAAAATGCACAGTAATTTCACTAAAAGTACACTGTAAATACCACTTAAAACACACAAAAGAATTACACTGCTGGAGAGGGCGATTCCTCCATGATCTAGAATGTGCAGCAACGATGATATCAGAATGACAAAACAATATATTTATACTACAACATATATAAAGAAATCTCCCAATATGGAGATCTTGTAATCAGAAGTAAACACAAGCAAGCTTCAATCCAGATAAAGGCAGTGGAGGCAAAGGCACTAAATCAAAATAGACACCTTAATTGTTTGTGTCCTACATATGTACACCGAAACAAGAATATGAATTAGCAAGGTGTTCCATGTATTGGTTGAAAACAGAATTTTGTTAGTGTCCTCAAATTATGCAGAAATAGCAGCTGACCACTCTACTACTCTAGTTTGTGTTCCAGAAACAACAAGTATGTCCAACCAATGGAGTGCACTGACTTTAATTTTCGCGCTATATGACACCCAAACAATATTGGGGATTTAAGATTAGCTATAATCAGTGTGCAAGAAAACATAAACAAACTGCAATTGTCACTTCAAAATTGAACGGCACATGTAGCTCCTGCTCTGGCTGGCTAAATAAGAGCACCACAAAACAAAATCAGGCAAGCGGCCGACAGAGCACGAGCCTTGAACCGCCTACATGATGCCTTCCTAACCCCCTTCTTCTTGTCTCCTCTCACTATCTCTCTCACACACATGGAAAGCAAGGGTGTCTGAGTCTGTGAAAAAAATACTAAACTAATCCAACCACTAAAGCAAATTAATTTTTATTTCGGTTGAGAATCGGGCACCTTCTAGGTCAAGAAAATTGGGCATGACCTTTGCTAATTTTCTTGACCTAGGAGTGCCCCATTTCTCAACCGAAACGGAAATTAATCAACGTTTCAGGAGAAAGGGGTTATTTTAGAAGATCACAAGTAGCAGCAACATCACTTGACAAAATCACAACTAGCAGCAGCAACTCGCAGATAGCAGCAGCAGCATCACTTGACAAGTTTCAGACCACATAAATAGCACAAGTGACATGAAAATTCACTTTTAGTGTACTGATAGCACAAGTGACATGAAAATTCCTTTTACTGTCAAAAAACTACTAATAGCACAAGTGACATGAAAATTCAGGAGTAGGAGATCACAAAGGCCATGTCATGCTTGGCAATATTTGTTTACTGAAACTAAATGAACATTTTACTGTCAATAAAAATGCGTGTGGAGGACCAATGGCGCCCTCTTGCTACACATTGTCCCCACATGTATCGTGGATTCAGCGGCTACAGCCTAACCCTGTTAAAATGTTTTATTGCTGAAGTTATTATCTGGTCTTAGTAGTACATCTTATAGTAAATAGGAGATGGCACCATCATCGTGATTTTGAGTGAAATGCACTTGCAACCTAACTGGAGATGGTACCATCCAGGTGAGCAATGGCACGGCAAGCACGCGACGAGCAGCGGCAAATAGCAAATGTAGTTGTAGCCGGTGTTCTCGCACTCTCTCGTCGCTCTGAAACTGCAGCATTTTCTTCTCTGCTACTTATTTGTTGTTACAGCAACACATTCTTCCTAGCCTACCGGCCACGTTTGATCTAATGGCCGCACCATTCCATGGGAGCCAACACTGCAACACTAGCTACTACATGCAGAAAACAAAGACTACGAGCACGTACAAGAATGACTCCTTGTACATTTTTATTCTGACAAAACTGAAAAAAATTGACACTTGGGTTAACTGAAGAAGGAAGCAGCACGATTCAATGTCTAGCAGCAGCAGCAGCTGTTAGACACGGCAGTGGCGGCTACAGGCGCGCGCAGCAGCAGCTGTTGCAAGGCAGTGGGCGGGGCGCGGCCGTGGGCAGGTGCACACGCGCGAGGGGGCAAACTGGGGCGGCCAGAGACGCGGGGAAAAAGCACGGCCACAACGAGCTCGTGGCCATGGCGGACGATGGCTTCGGCCTCGAACAGAGCGACGAATACGACGGCGGTTCCGCACGGGAAGGAGAAGGGAATGGTTGAGTGCCTCACCGAGGAGGGACATGATGGCCCGTTGGTGGCTTAGGAGCAGCAGAACGGCGACAATCGTCGCGGACGCGCCGGTGACTGTAGGTTGAAGACGATGACGAATCCGGCAATGTAGGGGCTCCCACCAAGGATGTTGGGGCGGCGGGGCGGGGTCGAGGCGGCGTCAGGGCGGCGGGGCAGCTTCGAGGCGGCGTCGGGGCGGCGGGGCAGCGTCGAGGCGGCGGGGCAGCAGCGTCGGGAGAGGAGAGGGGAAGGGGATCGAGGGCGAGGGCGAGGGAGAGAGAGAGGGGATAGGGAGGGGCCGGGGAGGGAATATGGATGGGGCCGGGCACAATACTAATGGCGCACCACCCCTCGGTGCGCCATAAGTACATCCATACTAATGGCGCACCTCACCGTGGTGCGCCATTAGTATTTTTTTTCTTATAGCAATGGCACAATACTAATGGCGCACCACCCCCGGTGCGCCATAAGTACATCCATACTAATGACGCACCTCACCGTGGTGCGCCATTAGTATTTTTTTATAAGATAGTAATAATTTTTTAAACTAGTTTAAATCATAACAGTAATATTTTTTTATAAAGACAGTAACAGTAATATTTTTTTTTATAAGTTAGTAATAATTTTTTAAAAAATATAATCAAACAGTAATGCCGGTGGAGCGGGGGAGGGTGCGCGGGGTCGGCGGCGGCGGTTGAGTAGGGGA